>NW_026594263.1:737985-822725 GCF_907164565.1 Psammomys obesus | reverse complement strand
AGATTTAATGCAATTCCCATCAAATTGCCAACACAATTCTTTACAGACCTGGAAAGAAAAATTCTCAACTTCGTATGGAATAACAAGAAACCGAGAATTGCTAAAACAATCCTCTACAATAAAAGATCTTCTGGAGGTATCTCCATCCCTGATCTCAAGCTGTACTATAGAGCAACAGTTATAAAAACTGCATGGTACTGGCATAGAAACAGAATGGTGGATCAATGGAATCGAACAGAAGACCCAGAAATAAACCCACACACTTACGGACACCTGATTTTTGACAAAGATGCCAAAACCATACAATGGAAAAATGATAGCATCTTCAACAAATGGTGCTGGTCCAACTGGATGTCTACATGTAGAAAAATGAAAATAGATCCATACTTATCACCCTGCACAAAACTGAAGTCCAAGTGGATCAAAGACCTCAACATAAAACCAGACACATTAAATCAGCTAGAAAAAAAAGTGGGGAATACCCTAGAACTCATTGGTACAGGAGAAAACTTCCTGAACAGAACACCAACAGCACAGGCTCTAAGAGCAACAATCAATAAATGGGACCTCATGAAATTGAAAAGCTTCTGTAAAGCAAAGGACACCGTCATCAAAACAAAGCGACTGCCTACAGATTGGGAAAGAATCATCACCAACCCTCTATCTGACAGAGGACTCATATCCAATATATATAAAGAACTAAACAAGCTGAAAAGCAACAAACCAAGTAATCCACTTAAAAAATGGGGAACAGAGCTAAAGAGAGAATTCTCTGCAGAGGAATATCGAATGGCAGAGAAGCACTTAAAGAAATGCTCAACCTCATTAGCCATTAGGGAAATGCAAATCAAAACAACCCTGAGATTTCAACTTACACCCATGAGAATGGCCAAGATGAAAAACTCAAGGGACAACACATGCTGGAGAGTTTGTGGAGAAAGGGGAACCCTTCTCCACTGCTGGTGGGAATGTAAACTGGTACAACCACTCTGGAAATCAATCTGGCGCTTTCTCAGACAACTAGGAATAGCGCTTCCTCAAGATCCAGCCATACCACTCCTAGGCATATACCCAAAAGAGGCGCAAGTACACAACAAGGACATTTGCTCAACCATGTTTCTAGCAGCTTTATTTGTAATAGCCAGAAGCTGGAAACATCCCAGATGCCCCTCAACTGAAGAATGGATGCAGAAACTGTGGTACATCTATACAATGGAGTATTATTCAGCAATGAAAAATAAGGAAATCATGAAATTTACAGGTAAGTGGTGGGACCTGGAAAGGATCATCCTGAGTGAGTTGTCCCAGAAGCAAAAAGACACGCATGGTATATACTCACTCATATAAACATACAATATAAATTAACCCACTAAAATCTGTACATCTAAACAAACTAAGCAAAAGAGAGGACCCTAACTAAAATGTTCAATCCCCATCCTGAAAGGCAAAGAGGATGGACATCAGAAGAAAAAGAAAATAGGAAACAACCTCGGAACCTGCTACAGAGGGCCTCTGAAAGCCAGAAGAAAACAGGAAACAACCTTGAAACCTGCCACAGAGAGCCTCTGAAAGCTTCTGCAGTATAGACTGTCAAAGCAGATGCTGAGCCTGATGGCCAACTGATGGCAGAGTGAATGGAATTTTATGTAAGAAGTGGGAAATAGTAAGAGCTGGATGGTACAGGAACTCCACAAGGAGAGCAACAGAACAAGATAATTTGAACACAGGGAACTTCCCAGAAAATCATACTCCAACCAAGGACTATTCGTGGAGATGACCTGGAACCCCTGCACAGGTGTAGCCCATGGCAGTTCAGTGTCCAAGTGGTTTACATAGTAATGGGAAGAGGGACTGCCTCTGATATAATCTGATTGGCCTGCTGGTTGATCACTTCCCCCTGAGGGGGGAGCAGCCTTACCAGGTCACAGTAGAGGACAATGCAGCCACTTTTGATGAGAACTGATAGACTAAGATCAGAAAGAAGAGGAGAACCTCCCCTATCAGTGGACTTGGGGAGTGACATTCATGCAGAAAGGGGAGGGAGGGTGGGGTCGGGAGGGGAGGAGGGAGGGGCTTATGGGGGGATACAAAATGAATAAAGTGTAATTAATAAAAAATTTAAAAAAAAGACACCCAGAGGGAAAAAAAAATCTGTGGAAATTCACTCAGAAACCCACAACTGGAAAAGGTGCAAAGAATACATGATTGTCAACTGTTCAGTTCTAAATAAGACATCTGTATCACATCCTTCTCTTTTTCTTTAGGTTTAATTATTATTATTATTATTATTATTATTATTATTATTATTATTATCAGTGGACTAGGGAAGGGACATAGGGAGAGAAGAGGGAGGGAGGATGGGCCTGGAAGGAGTTGAGGGAGGGGGCTACAGCTGGGATGCAAAATGAATAGATTGTAATAAATAATAAATTAAAAAAATGTTCAACATCCCTAGCCACTAGGAAAATGAAAATGAAAATTACTTTCAAGTCTACTTGAAGGGAAACCTGAAACTACTATCCAAGTCAGAATGGCTAAGATTAAAAAAATATATATCATAAATGCTGGTATGGATGTGGGGGAAAAGGAACACTCATTTCCTGCTGTTGGTAGTGAAAAAGTAGGTCTACCACAGGATCTAGCCATAGAACTCTTGGGTATATAACCAAAGGACTCTATATCTTAACTATAAAGAAAACCTATCTATCTATCTATCTATCTATCTATCTATCTATCTATCTATCTATCTATCTATCAATTTATTCACTTTGCATTCCTATTGCGGCCCCCTCCTTCCTCCTGGCACATCAAATCACATCAGGACTAAATTCATTCTCTTACCCTGAGGCCTGACAAAGTAGGCCAGTTAGGGAAAGTGACTCAAAAGCAGGCAGCAGAATACATGTCAGAGACAGTCCTGCTCTAATTCCTAGGGGACCCTCATGAAGACCGAGATGCCTATTCGCTACATAAGTGTAGGGGACCCGGGTCCTCATTTAGTTGACTCTGTTGGTCTTCTTGTGGAGTTCTTGACCCCTCTGAATCCCTCTGTCTTTCCCCCAACTCTTCCACAAGAATCCCCAAGCTTTGCCTAATGTTTGGCTGTGGGTCTCTGCATCTGTTTTTATCTGCTGCTGAGTGGAGCCTCTCAGAGGACAGTTATGCTAGGTTCTTGTCTATAAATATAGCAGATTATCTTCTTATCCTTATTCATTGCTGCTCTCTTTTCACAAAAGCCAGGACATAGAAATAACCTAGAGCAACAATAAAATGACCAGCTGAGAAATGAATAATGAAAATGTGTTGTATTTACACAATGGAATATCATTCAGCTGATAACATGAAATTTGTTAGGAGTCTTGGAGCCTGCACCAACCGTCTTTTGTAACTAGGAAGTCTTCCAATGGAGAGATTGGGACACCAACTCAGCCATGAAACCTTAACCTATAAATAGTGCAGGGATAAAGATGAAACAGAAATTAAGGGAATGGCAAACCAATGACTGGTGGAACTTGGATAAACTCCATGTGAGAGAGCCAACCCCTGTCACTATTAATGATATTCTGCTATGCTTGCAGATAGAAGCCTAACATGACTGTCTTCTGAGAGGCTTCACCCAGCAGTGGATGGAAACTGATGCAGAGACCCACAGCCGAACACTGAGTGGAGATTGGGGAGTCCTATGGAAGAGTGAGAGGAAGGATTGAGGGAGTCAAAGAGGTCAAGGACACCACAAGAAACCTACAGAGTCAACTAACCTGCTTGATATCCTTGGGAGGCCTGCCCTTTTCTGAGGAGAAGGGAAGGAGGGATGGGTGGGTTGGGGAGGGAGGTGAGAAGGAGGAAGTGGGAGGAGAAGAAGGAGGGGAAGCTGTGATCAGGATGTAAATAAATAAATAACTTAATTAATGAAAAAAAAAAGAAACATGAAATTTAAATGTGTGCATCTGGAAACAATCATTCTGAGTGAGGTAACCAAGACCAAGAAATACAAACACTGCAAGTATTCTTTTCATTTGTGTTTATTAGTTTCAAATCTGTCTATATATTTGTTTCACTTGAAATACCAAGAGAGATCAGAAAACTCTCTCATAGTTTTTAATATTCTCTCTTAATTTCCACTCTGAAATGAGAATGTTTTCTTGTAGCCTTTCCCTTGATCCAATTCCCCACCTACTGTACTGAAAAGTAGTAACTGTCTGAGTTAGAGTTACTATTGCTGTGATAAAACATCATGACCAAAAAGCAACTTAGGGAGGAGAGGATTTATTTGGCTTATACTTCAACAGCACTCAAATAAGATAGGAACCTGGAGATAGGAGCTGATGCAGAGGCCGTGGAAGGGTGTTGCTTACTGGCTTGCTCTTTATGGCTTGCTCAGACTGATTTCTTTTAGAACCCTGGACCACCAGCCAAGGGGTGGCACCATACACCATGGGCTGGGCCCTCCCCTATCACTAATTAAAAAGATGCCCTACAGCCTTACCTACAGCCTGACCTTAAGAGTCATTTTCTTAAATGAGGCTCACTCCTCTCAGGTGACTTTAGCTTGTGTCACATTGACATAAAACTATCCAGCACAACAACATTAGCTTCTATCCCATGACTAAGTAAAAAAAAAAAAAATTCAGACAACATCATACTATTTAGCTCTGGCTTGCCTGCAACTCACTATGTAGACCAGGCTGGTCTCAAACTCCATGATTTGCCTTCAATTAATGATGTGTGCCACCACGCCTGGCCAAGTTTTCTATTCTTTGTCTAAGTTTATTCTTATATCCAGAGAAGAAGACCCAAAAACTGAGTGCATGCCTATAATCCCAGCCACGTGAAAACTGAGACAAAGGGATCAAAATTTTTGTATATATTTGATTTGCTTATATACCTATATTAAAAATGGGTATAACACCTGGGTATTATAGAAATGAGACACCTGCATCCTTAGAACAAAATATAAACTTGATTACTTTGACTTGTCAAGTAATCAAATCTTTCCTAGGTAGATGAAAATTATTTCATTTTAACATACAATGAAAGGTGGCAGCAGAATTTATACTTCGAAGTTTTCTGCCTCTGTTTTAGAAACTAACATATTGTTAGAATTAATATTTTCAGGAGGCTGGAGACCAATCAAAGATGTTCAGCAGTATGAGAAAGATTTATTCAAGAAAAACAGCTGAATTTGAGTAAGAACAGCAGGCTGTATGGTATTTTCCTCCAGTTCCATCTTACACCCGCCAGCTCAGGCTGTCCTTGAAAATAGCCCATATTTTTGGTACCATAGGGAGCTGAATGGATTGCATACACAAAGAAGTATCCTTATTTGATCTGTCTGGTGGCTGTCTGGAAGACCCACTGAAAAAGCTTGTCTTTATTTTGCTGCTTGGATTTAACCCAGTGCTAAAATTCCTGAGAGAAATTTGTCCAAAGCATTTGTGCTTTTAGTTACTACTGCTTGAGGCAATAGGCAACAGTTCAGAAGACAATAGACTAATCAAGAATCTTGGGAAAAAAAAACTGGGAAAGAAAATATACATAAGGGTTTGTTTACTTCCAAGAAAACCTAATGAATTAGGAGAAGCAGAGAGATAAACTCAGGGCTGTAAATAGTTTCTGTACTCAAGTCCTAGGCACTTAACCTGTAGTTGGCATTGAGGCTGTACAAAAATCAAAGTTGAAGCCGTTCATGGTGGTACATACCTTTAATCCCACTACTCAGGGAGGTAAAGGCAGGCAGATAGCTTGTGAGTTTAAGGCAAGCCTGATCTACAAAGTGAGTCCAGGACAGCCTGTCTGGGAAACCCTGTCTCAAAAAAAACAAAATAAAACAAAACAAAAATCAAAATTGAAACTACCATGTTGCATTGAAGGCATACCGGTATACTAGAGCAGACACTGAGTAACCCTATGCAAATATTAGTAGTTTCCTCTTGGTTTGTTTTTGGTTCCAAGCATTGAATGAATTTGTCTGTTTATTAATTGAGCACTAAGCTAATATAAAAGAAGTTTTAGAGGCCAAACATGACAACAAATATAGATACTATCGAATTAACTAAGATAAAATAGTCGTAAAAACAAACAAAAAACAGGAACAACAAATTCACACATAAATATTAACATATCCGGTTTTTTTTGCCAAAAAAAGTATGAAAAGAAAAACAAAGCACCACCTATACACATGAACAACAACAAAATCAATAGAAATTTTCTGAAAGAAAGAGGCTATTCTTACTAGAGAATAAGTTTTTAACAATTACTTTAGTGAGTACTTCTGAGGAATAGGGGAGGGAGGAGGGGGAGAGGAAGGGAGAGGTGATTGGGAGTAGAGGAAGGAGGGGATACTATTGGGATGTAAATTGAATAAATAAATTAAAATTTTAAGAATAAACAATTTGATGATTTCCTGGGACCAGTGGTCTTTTCTGAGAGTTATAATCTAACCAAGGACTATTCATGGAGATAACCTAGAATCCCTGCACAGTTGTAGCCTATGGCAGCTCTGTCTCCAAGTGGGTTCCATAGTAATGGGAACAGGGGCTGTCTCTGACATTAACTCAGCAGCTGGCTCTCTGACAACCTCCCCCTGAGGTGGGCACAGCCTGATCAGGCCACAGAGGAAGACAATGCAGCCAGTCCTGATGAGATCTGATAGACTAGAGTCAGATGGGAGGCAGGAGGACCTCCCCTACCAGTGGACTTGAGTGTGGGGGGAATGGGAGAAGAGGGAGGGTGGACAGGATTGGGAGGGGACAAAGGAGGGGGCTACAGCTAGGATACAAAGTGAATAAATTGTAATAAATAAAAAATTAAAAAAATTTAAAGAAACAATTTCTAAAGAAAATAGAAAGCTATGAAAATAAGAAAAATAAGATTTCACTAAAGAGACTATCGGCAGGCATAAATTATTTAACAGAACCAAAGAAATTCTCAATTAAAAATAACTAAGAATAAAAAAAATCATCATGGTGCTTAATAACAGATTTAATGAAGTAAAATTAATAATCAACACATTTGAAAATAGATTAACTAGCATCAGATTTAGGGATAAATAAATAAATATAAAAATATGGAACACCATTAAATGTACCAAGATATTACACAATAGAAATCTCAGAAAGAGAAGGCAGAAGGAATAAGAATAAAATATTTGAAGAAAACAGGAAACAACCTAGGAACCTGCTACAGAGGGCCTCTGAAAGCCAGAAGAAGTAAACAGGAATAAAACTAGGAACCTACCACAGAGGGCCTCTGAAAGCCTCTGCCCTGCAGACTATCAAATCAGATGCTGAGCCTGATGGCCAACTGACGGGCAGAGTGAATGGAATTTTATGTAAGAAGTGGGAAATAGTAAGAGCTGGATGGGACAGGGTCTCCACAAGGAGAGCAACAGAACAAGAAAATTTGAACACAGGGAACTTCCCAGAGACTCATACTCCAACCAAGGACTATTCATGGAGATAACCTAGAACCCCTTCACAGATGTAGCCCATGGCAGTTCAGTGTCCAAGTGGGTTACATAGTAATGGGAAGAGGGACTGCCTCTGACATAATCTGATTGGCCTGCTCTTTGATCACCTCCCCCTGAGGGGGGAGCAGCCTTACCAGGCCACGGTAGAGGACAATGCAGCCACTTTTGATGAGAACTGATAGACTAAGATCAGAAAGGAGAGGAGAACCTCCCCTATCAGTGGACTTGGGGAGGGGCATGCATGCAGAAAGGGGAGGGAGGGTGGGATTGGGAGGGGAGGAGGGAGGGGCTTATGGAGGGATACAAAATGAATAAAGTGTAATTAATAAAAAATAAAAAAAAGTTAAAAAATATTTGAAGAAATAATGACAGAACTTTCCTCAAATGTAGTGAAAAAACTTAACCTATACTCTAGGAGCTCCCTAAGACCCAATTAGAATAAACTCGAGTTCACCACCTATACTCATTGTAATCAAACTGTCAAAAGTGCAAAACAAAAGAAGAATTTTGACCTCAGCCAGAGATATGTAACTTGCCAAAAAGAAATTATCTTCAGTATAACAACATTGATTTTCATCAGAAACTAAAGAAGCTAAAAGGCAGGCTAGTATAGTCAACACTGAAAAAAAATTTATCTCACAAGCATTCTATATGCAACAAAATTATTACTCAACATTACAGTATACCTCACAAAGATAACAAAAAATTAAGTCAATTAATTTAAACATTTTAAGGGAAAGAAAAATAAGTTGCCAGTGGTAATATTTTGGGCTAGAATGAAAGAATACCAGTTTTGGAAGCTGTACAAACAATATGTGAGTTATTTAAGGCTTGATTAATGGCTTGCCTTTATACATGAGAAGATTGATTCTTGGCCTAATCTTGTTGCCTAAGAAAGTACAGAGTGAAACACTCCATGGACTTTAAGATGCATCATAAGGAAGTGCAATAAGAAATTGGTTAATTTTCTCTATACACTTCTGCATTTTTTCATCTTGGTTTAGACTTCACTTATTGTATTACTAGTACTCCTACAAAAAACTTAAGTAAGGGCTGTTGGGTATAAAGAGATGACTGGAAAAAAATACACTTGTCTCAGCATTTGCCAAGACCCTCCCCATCTCTGTCTCTTTTTTCTTTTTTCAATCCTCACTCCCTCTCCTAGGTTCATGTTAACAGGCTCAGTCATACCAGAGGGTAATTAAAAATGCATACAAGAAATAAAGAACACAGAGGACAATAATTATGTGGGTGAATTAAAAAAAAAACTATACAAATGTACCTTATATTTCTTTTTAAAAAAATTCTTAAAGTAGAGCTTTGCATAGAAATAATTATGTCTAGTGCAACAGACAAACTATAAAAATATATAATTCATGATAAAATGACAATTATAGGAGAAACAGCAATACCGAAGTCAATTTTTATATGATACTGAAAATAAGTTAATGAACTGGGAGCAATGGTGGAAGCCTATAATCCCAGTGTTCAGAGAGGCAGAGTCAGGCCGATCTCTGTGAGTTTAAGACCAGCCTGGTCTACAAAGTGAAACTCTGTCTCAAACAAACAAACAAAAAAGTTAGTAATGTGAGCTACTTTTTTTTAACAAATTAAGATTAAACTTGTAATACATAGATCACCATATATCACCTATTAGGAAAATGACTGAAAATGCATACATCAAAATTAAAAATAATTGAGCATAATATGGTAGTGTATGCCCTTAATTGCAGCCATGGGAGTCAGAAATAAGGGATCTCTGATTTCACGGTTAGTCTGGTCTACATAGTAACTTTCAGTCCAGCCAGAAGTACATAGTGAAACCTTGTCACAAAAAAAAAATAAATAATAAATTAAAAAAAAACAATAGAATTAAAGTGATCGAAGAGAAAGAACTATTGGATTCCCCCTTCACAAGATATTTAAAATTAAGTTAAAACACATCAGACTTATAGGTAAGATCTGAAACTATAGTATGCTGAAAGAAAAATAATCTCTAAGCTTTTATGATATTATATTAGGTAGTGGATTGATAATGAATATTTGCGGCCTTGTATTAGCAAAGGGTTTCTTGCAAAAAAAGCAAACTGACATAAGGAAAAAATTATATTTAATCTATACTTAGTATTTATTTATTTATTTATTTATTTATTTATTTATTTATTTAGTGCTTCAAAGGACACCATTAAGACACTAAAATTAAAAAAAATAAAAAAGCCAGGTGGTGGTCATCCAAAGGCAGGCAGGCATATCTCTGAGCTTGAGGCCAGCCTTGTCTACAGAGTTTCAGGACAGCCAGCCAGGGCTATACAGGGAAATCCTGTCACAAAAAAAAAAAGAAAAAAGAAGGGAAGGAAAGAAAAACTGAAAGTAAGCTTGTAGTGGTAGCACATGCATTCAATCCCAGCACTTAGGAGGCCTAGGCAGGTTAAGATCTGTGAGTTTGAGGTCAATGGTCTATATAAAGAGTTCCAGGCCAACTAAGGTTACATAGTGTAACCATGTCTCAAATAAACAAACAAAAAATAAGGGTTAAACTCATGTAATAGGAGAAAATAGTTAAGTGTTTTATATCTGGCAAGTTATTCTAAATGCAAATAACTTTTAAAAACTAAAAATGAAAATAACAAAACTCAAAATACGGTCAAAGTACTTTAATAGATGCTTTTCTTTTTTTGATGTATTTTGTTAACTCTTTAAGAATTTCCTACAATGTATTTTGATCATGCTCATCCCTCCCTCTAACTCCTCCCAGATCCCTCTAACTCCACCCAGATCCACTCCCCACTTCTCAACCCCCTTCCTTACTTTGTGGGGGTTTTTTTTGTCATTTTTATTTTTATAATTTATTGACTTTATATCCCGAATGTAACCACCTCTCTTGTCTCCTCCAGATCCCACATTCCTTCCTTCATCTTCTCTATCCCCTTCCGCTGGTCCACTGTAAGGAGTAGTCTTCCTCCCCTACCATCTGACCCTAACTCATAAAGTCTTATCAGGACTGCCTGAATCCTCTTCCTCTGTGTTCTGACAAAGTTGCATGGCCAGGGAGATGTGATCAAAGAGCAGACAACACAGTCCATTCAGATATAATGTCTGCTCCCCTTTTTAGGGCACCCACATGAAGACTGAGCTGTATATAGGTTATATCTGAGCACGGGGTATAGGTCCTCTCCATGTCTGGCCCTTGTTGGTGCATCAGTCTCTGCAGGGCCCCCTGGGTCCAGATTTGTTGAGTAAGGTAACCAGAAAGACACACATGGTATACACTCACATATTAGTGGATATTAACCATATAATATAGGATAAACACACTAAAATCTATAGTCCTAAAGAAGCTAATAACAAAGAGAACTCTAAGGAAGATGCTTAAATCTCATTCAGAAGGAAAAACAGGATAGACACTTATGGAAAAAAGGCAACAGGACAGGAGCCTACCACAGACGACCTCTGAAAGACTCTACCCAGGGGATCGAAGCAGATGCAGAGACTCACAGCCATACTTTGGGCAGAGTGCAGGGACTCTTATAGAAGAGGGTGACTGAAGGGCCAGAGGGGACAGGAGCTCCACAAGGAGACCAACAAAGTGTCTTTTGTCTTATAAATAACCCACTGAGTCTAGTGTGTGCTTCCCATACACTCATGTGGGGTCATCCACTGCAGCATGGTGGCTATACCACATCCTTAAAGAAAATTCGTTCCCTCTCTCAGAAACCATCAATTGTCAGTAATTCCTCCATGTCTGGATGGGGAAAAGTGAAGTTGCCCAAGCTGGAAACAAGAGTTTCAGCCACTTCACAGCCACCAGTCACTTCTGACCTTGGGGGAGCACAACAACCCAGCAACACTGCTGGGTGGAATTTGCCTCAACTGTCTGCAGCCCACAGGACAGAGTCAAGAAAACACTCCACACACAAGCAAAGCTGAGAGGCCACAAGAGAATAAGAGACCAGTAAAAATCGACACAGCCCACACGAGGACCAGGCCGACAAAACAGCAGATATGCCAAGGATGTGAAGTAGACATTTTTCTAAAAGGATATGCAAACCTTGTGATAACTGGCTGATACCATCTATCATTAGAGAAATGCAAATTAAAATGACAGTGCCATGCTGCTTTACATTCAGTAAAATAAAAGTCAAAGAATAACAAGTTTGGGTAAGGACAAACAGAAATTGAGAACCTCATCCATTCCTTGTATGGGGAAATATAGTGTAGCCACTGTGTGAAACAGTTTGGTAGTTCTCTTAAAGTTAAATGTAGATTTCCTTTGTGATTCAGAAAACTGAAAGCATGTGTTTGTACAAAAACTTGTACAGGTGTAGTGGATCATGCTTTTAATCCCAGGATTTAGGAGGCAGAGACAGGCAGAGGATCTCTGTGAGTTCAGGGACAACTTGGTCTATAATAGTGAGTTCCATGACATCTAGGGCTACATAGTGAGAACCTGTCTCCAAAGACCAAACAAACAAGCAAATAATCTTGTACATGAAGTTAATAGTGACATTATTATATAGCTAAAGAGTAGACACAACTCAAATGTCTACCAAATGAAAAAAATAGATAAGCTATAGTGATACACTTACTCAATGTCTCGAATGAGAATGCCTCGATTCAGCCTCGAATGAGAATGAAGTATTAATATATGCTATAACACAGGTGAAGTTTTAATATGTCATATCGTATGAAAGAAGCCACATATATCATCTATATAAAATGGCTATAGGGTAGCAAGCTAGCAGTTTTCAGAGTGTGAGTGGAGGCCTGGAAAGGGGCAGAAATGTTCTGGATTAATGGTGATGATCACACAGCATGGCAAATACACTAAAAACTAGATTGTGTTTTATTGGATTCTCTATTATATTTTTCTTTGTGTACATACAAAGCTGAAGGAGATTCCACAGTCTCTCTAGGCTCTTACCAAATTCAGCTTTAGAGATATGATCCACTTCACAATATCTACTAAAGTTATGATAAGGGACACTGGGTCAGAATGTTAACTATGACATTGGCATGAAGAAGAGGACTCCATGTGGCCTATAATAGCTGATTTGGACCGCAGATAAGCTGACACAGTTATAGCTTGTCACTGGACCTAATAAGGTCAATTGGATGAATTAAGAAGTCATTGGACTTCTCAAAAAAGTAAGAGAAAGACCCACCAGAAGGAAATCCACCTTGAGTTTCTTCAAATCACAAGGCCCACATAGAGCCCTCTTGATTTGTGGTCATAGTTGTGCAGAAGCATAAAATGTTACACCAGGAACTCGGTTTTTGTTAACATGACACAGATTAGGGTTACCTTGGAAGACAGAACCTCCTGGGAAAAATTGCCTTCACTGGTTTGGCCTATAGGTATGTCTGTGGGGGATTTTCTTGATTAATGACTGATGTGGAAGGGCCTAGCCTACAATGGGTGAGACCACTCCTGAGTAGATGGTTCTGAGGTATATAAGAAAGCAAACTGAGCAAGCCATAGGGAACAGGCCAGTAACAAGCATTTCTCCATGGTTCCTGCTCAGCTTCCACTTTAGTTCCTTCCCTGGTTTCTCTCAATCATAGACTGTGAACAGAATGTGAAAGTCAAATAAACCCTTTTCTTTCCAAGTCATGGTGTTTATCACAAGCAATAGAAAGCAAATTAGGACATACTGCCATTTCTGGAAACTTTTTACATGTTGGACCATAGAGAGTGTGCTTTGACTTTTGGTATTTATGAGAAAATACTGTGATTGTTTTTAGAATATGCTGAGACGCAGTCTAAAAGAGATCAAGAAGAACCAAAATTGGCCAAGAGAAATGCCTCTAAGCTTTTCCTCAAACTACTGCCATGGGTTCCTTCCTGCTGGCCTATTCAATAAGCATCTCATGAGCATTGCATTGGATGGCTAGAATTTGTTGGAATTTGGACACTGAAGGAAGACATTCCCTTTGGGAAACTGGCTGTGCTCCTTTCAGTAGTACTGCACAGCTGCACTGAGAGCACAGCCAACTTCTCATAAAGGTCAGTTCTTTTCATGAACAGAAAGCAAGCTAAGGCAGAGGTCCACAAGGGGGTGGATGCAAGCAATAGATTAGAAAAAAAAACGTTATTAGGGTGATATATGTCTAGGAACAATGAATGCCATAAAAAATAGCAGGTTTGGAGCTGAGGTAGTCACACGAAACTCAATAACAAAGTTTCTAGTTCCTGTGCCTCAGGCTTACCCTCCCCCCAAAAGATTTGGTTTGAATCCCGTGGTCCCATGTATGCCAAGAGCTGGTCACTTCCTTTCACCTATAGTTTCAGCTTTGGTTTCAGACAAATGATATGTTTGCAGAGACAACATACTTCACAGTTTAAGAACTGAGTCTGCTGATCACACACCTTAAGGGGTCCATAGATCTCGGAAACTCTGTCTCCAAAGGCACTCATAACAAAACTGAAGCCAGTAAACAGAACTGGAAATGACACCCATATGAATTATCAGTTCCAGAAAGGAAATGATTGAACTTTAGTTCCCGTTTACCTGAAGCCATAGATACAGCTATATCATGGATCAACTCGCCTCAGTGGCTTCCCCTAAATTCCTACCACAGAGCAACATTTAGGTACATTGGCAGCATTCCCCTTGTCAGAAGAGATGGAATCCTGTATGACTGTATCCTTTAAGTCAATGAAAGTTTGAGGACAAATTTCAGTAATGCAACACCCACACTCCATCTAGTAAATTTGTAGGGAAATAGCACAGAGCAAAGAAGGTATAACTCCAGTTAATGAATTCGTGTTGTGCTTATTCATATTTTAAAATTGACATAGAAAGTGTTGTCTTTCACTTTGTTCTTGTTCACCCACCTCTCTTCTTCCCTTCATAAAAGATAAATTAAGGAAGAAATTAGGAAGAAGAACTTAGAAAATAACCCAAGCTGTCCACATCAATGTGATGAGAATCACACAATCACAGAAATGTATCAGAAATGGTACATAAACATGAAATTTAGGTCATATCAGTTAAAAATAAAAGTCTAGATTAGACCAATAAATTTTGAAGTGATTTATTAATTGCCAGGGCCTTCTAATTGTTCAACAAGGTTAAATTACCTTCAGTGAGCCAGGTATGGTAGTGCACACCTATAATCCCAGAACTCAGAGAGGCAGAGGCAAGATGATCTCTGTGAGTTTGAGGCCAGCCTGTTCTACAAAGAGAGTCCAGAACAACCAAGGCTACATAGAGAAACCCTGTCTTGAAAAACCAAACAATTACCTTCAGTGCCTAGTCAGGGAGGTCTGGTCTATCATGTGTCTCCCTACAATGCATGCTTTGTTGGAAAGTATAATCTCTCAATATAGAAGGTTCTATTTTTCTCTAAGGAACTCCATGTCAGCTCCTAGAAGTGAACTTCAACTATATTTCCTGTTATACCTGCCATAGTCATGATACTTCTGTAATGAAATATTGATTTCATAAAATAATCCCCTGCCATACACAGCAGATACTGTGTTATCATGAGAACCTTGGTATGAAATGCTTTTAAACACACTAAGAACAGTGAATTTACTCATAAAAACAAAACACCTTTCAAACTAGCAAAGGTAAGTTGTAAGACTCCAGCATGCTTAGACTTGAGTAGTCTAGAAAAAACAGTAAGGTTATAAATAGGTTTATAAGTGGGAAATAGTAAGAGCTGGAGAGGACGGGAACCCCACAAGGAGAGCAACAGAACCAAAAAAAAATTGAACACAGGGAACTTCTCAGAGACTCATACTCCAACCAAGGACTATCCATGGAGATAACCTAAAACCCCTGCACAGATGTAGCCCATGGCAGTTCAGTGTCCAAGTGCATTACATAGTAATGGGAAGAGGTACTGTCTCTGACATGAACTGATTGGCCTGCTCTTTAATTACCTCCCCCTGACGGGGGAGCAGCCTTAGCAGGCCACAGAAGATGACAATGCAGCCACTCCTGATGAGATATGATAGACTAAGATCAGAAGGAAGGAGAGGAGGACCTCCCCTATCAATGGACTTGGGGAGGGGCAGTGTGAAGAAGGAGGAGGGAGGGTGGGATCAGGAGGGGAAGAGGGAGGGGCTTATGGGGGGATACAAAGTGAATAAAGTGTAATTAATTAAAAAAAGAATCCTGGTGAATGGGTGGAAATCTGCCTGATTTTTAAAAAATTATTTTATTTATTCACTTTACATCTTAATGGTAGCCCCCTCCCTCCTCTCTTCCAGGTCCCACCCTTCCTCTTTCTTCCCACTATCCCCTTTCCTCTATCCCTCAGAAATGGGGAGCCCCCCACCAACCCATCCCAACACTTCAAGACGCAACAGTACTGAATTGGTGGCCTGGAAAGGCAGCAACCACCCTAGAAGGAAGTAGCCGAAAAGCACACAACAGAGTTCATGTCTGAGAAAATCCCTCTTCCCCTTATTAGGAGTCCCACATGAAGGCCAAGCTGCACATCTGGTACATTTGTGTAGGGGTCCTAGGTCCTCTCCATGCACGGTTCTTGGTTGGTGCTTCAGTCTCCACAAAGGCTCCTGGGCCCAGGTTAGTTGGCTCTGTTGTTCTTCTTGTGGAGCTCCTGTCCCCTCTGGGTCCTTCTATCCTTCTCCCCACTCTTCCACAAGATTCTCAGCTCTCCACCTAGTGTTTGGCTGTGAGTCTCAGCATCTGTTCCCATCCATTGCTGGGTAGAACTCCTCAGAGAACAGCTAAGCTAGGCTCCTGTCTGCAAGCATAGCAGAGTGTTGTTAATAATGTCAGCGGTCGTATGCCTGATGTTTAAGTGTGTGGAATACCTGGGGTTAAAAGAAAAAAATACTTGAGCACTGGGTCCTTTTATTCCCTCACTCTTTCCTAAGACTCACTGTGCTCTGCCCAAAGTTCAGCTGTGAGTCTTAGCATCTGCTTAGATCCCCTGCTGAGTGTAGTCTTTCAGAGGACTTGCTATAATAGGCTTCCATCCTTTTGTTTCCTCTCTTCTACCACTTCTAGTGTCTATCTTGCTTGCCATTCTGAATGAGATTTAAGTATCCTCCCTAGGGTCCTCCTTTTTGTTTAGCTTCTTTAGGTGTATGGAGTGTAGTATGATTATCCTGTATTTTATGGCTAATATCTGCTTATAAGTGAATATATTCCATGTGTGTCTTTCTGATTCCGGGTTACCTCACTCAGGATAATCTTTTCTAGTTCCATCCATTTACCTTCAAATTTCATGATTTCCTTATTTTCAATAGCTGAGTAGTATTCCAGAGTGGACAGGAGCTCCATAAGAAACCCAACAGAGCCAACAAACCTGGGCCCAGAGAGCTTGCAGAGAATGATGCACCAACCAAGGACTATGCATGAAGAGGACCTAGGCTCCCTACTCAGATGTAGCCCATGGACAGCTCAGTCTCTATGTGGGTTCCCTAGTAAGGGAAGCAAGGGCTGTCTCTGACACAGACTCTGTTGTCTGCTCTTTGATCACCTCCCCCAGGTGGGGGAAAGGGGCATTGCCAGTCCACAGAGGAAGAGAATGCAAGCAGTCCTAATGAGACTTGATAGTCAGATGGTAGGGGAGGAGGGCTCCCCCTTTCTGAAAAATGGGTGAGGAGAAAATCAGGGAAGAGTGAGGGAGGGTGGGACCCAGATGAGACAAGGGAGAAGACTACAATCAGGATGTAAAGTGAATAAATTATGAAAGAAAAAAATAACTTGAACAGAATTCCTTTGTCCTAACTACTATTACCTTGAGCGTAACTTTCAGTTTGCCCATCTGTAAAATGTATTTTGTTTTCTTTCTTGGAAATGACCAATGTATGTATCTTGTGATACCTTTGTCTTGACTTGATCTCACTATCTGTTGAATTATTCTTATTTCTCACTAATCAGTGAGCACGGACCTGTGGCTTTTTCATAGTGTCGTTCTCAGCATTAGGCAGAGTCCTTGCCATGTTGTAAAGATTATATAAATATTTAGCTTTGGTTCATTGTCCTGTAAACACCCCACCATCAGGAAAAAGACATTGGGCGTGCAGGGGAGATGTTTTGATGCTTAGGAGTGCGTCCTGCTCTATCAGAAAACCCAGGATTGGGCCTCAGTAACCACACTGGGTGGCTCACAAACCCCAATAACTCCAGTTCCAAGGGATCCATGCCCTTTTCTGGCTTCCATGGGCACCTGCACTCACATTCACAAACCCACACACAAACACATAATTAATTTTTTAATGAAAATCTAATAAAAAAAGAACATAGTCAGAGGAGTTAGGGGAAAGGAGTGAACAATATGAAGATACATTATATGAGATTCTCAAAGAACCAATTAAAAAGAGCCTATCTCCAAATGAATAGAGGCTATATGCAAAAAACTCATGGAAGTAATTTGGGTAAAAGTGATGCAATTCTATATGTTGACTAGCATGTAGAACCCTAAAGTACAGGAATAAAAAGGATATTTACATTGTACATTCAATGAAGGCAAGAGGATAAGAGGATAAAGTGAATGAAATACAGACTATATTAAAGGCAGAAGATGAAGAAAGTTAAAATAATAGAAGGCTAAATGAGACCAGTAAGATGGTAAACTTAAAATGTATTGTAGTTCATTCAGTGTAACCTCATAATTAAAAGGAATATTAAAAGGTATTTAAATTAACATTTTTTCTAATTTTATAATGCATGCAATACAAAAATGACAAGATGATAAAAGCTATGGGGGAATATGTAAATAGCTCATTCTATGAAGTGTTTGCAACACAAGCATGAAGTTCTGAGTTCAGTCCCCAGAACCAGCATGTTTAAAAGCTGGACATTTTGGTATACTATTGTAATCTCAGCAAAACCATGACCTTGCACATGCTATCAATTTTCTCTTTACACACCATGTAATGTTTCATTCATTCATTCATCCATTCATTCATTATGGGATATTTCAATCTAGTCTACTCGTTTTAATCTGGTGTGACTGGATATAAAACAAATTACTGGTAATTGATAACTGTTGGGAAAGGGAGAGTTTGTTCCATGGGTTCTTATGTGTAGTTATGTTCTTCCCCCATTTCTTTTTACTATTAAAATGTGCTTCAGTGAACATCCTTAAGAGGAGTCTCTGTGGAGATTATATATGCTACAGATTTTTCTCTAGGGGATGTACTTAGAAGTGTAATTACTAAGCCACAGGGAGTACTTACCCCTACAAGCTTAATTGTGAATCTTAGGGAGTTCTTATCAGGTGTTTCCAAATGGCTCTCCAAAGTGATTGAACCAATGTGCTCTTCCACTACAAGTATGTGATTTTTTACTTCTCAACGTTGTTTTAACACTTGATCTAATCAGGCATTGATATATATATATATATATATATATATATATATATATATATATATATATCTTTCTGATACACATTGACCTGATTACTAGTGAAGATGAGTATTTTTCACTGATTCTTGTCCAGCTAGGTATCTTTTTCTGTGAAATACCATTTACATCCTTAGCTCACTTTTTTTTAAATCTCAGTGGCTGCTTGTAATGCTGATTTGTTGTCATTCTTTATATAACCTGTGTATAAATCTAGCGATGATTTTGTAAATCAAGTTTGTCTGTATATATTACCTTCCGTTTTTATAGTATATTTTAAATAATTCACTCATGTGAATTATTTACCAATCAGTATTCAGTTTCATTGAGCACTGATACATAAGCTTTTAAGATCAATGAAATGAGAAAGACATTGGAATGTGAGTTATAAAAAATTAAAGGTTCAGGGTATTGTTAAAATGTGTGTGGGTCTGCCTGTCTCCCTCCTCCTCTCTTTCTCTCTCTCTCTCTTCACCCCCCCTCTCTCTCTCTCTGTGTGTGTGTGTGTGTGTGTGTGTGTGTGTGTGTCTGAGCATTAAACCCAGGACCTGACACATGCTAAGCACATACTGTCACCACTAATCTACACTCTCATACCCGGTGAACATTCTTATCTTCTCATCCTTGAACCTGAGAGTCAGAATATTTTCAAAATACACCTGGAATGGGAGTGACTTTCAAAATAAACCTATACATGTATGGTCAGTGGATGTTTGTGAAAGATCGCAAGAATCCACAACATGTGATCCTGGCACAATTGGATATCCATAAGCAGAAGGAAAGTAGACCTACATCTTACATAAAAATCAGGTCGAAATTAACTACAGACTTAAGATTGTAGAGTTAAAATGGCCCAAAATTATGAAACCAATAAAACATAACGGACATACTTCAGAACAATGAAATGAGTGAGAATTCGTGTGTGGGTGACTTCAAAAACACAGGAAACAAAATGAAGGGTTACACCAATGTGAAGTGCTTCTATGGGACAAAGGAAAGAAATATTGAAAAGAGAGATGCAGAAAGGTAAAATATTTTCAAGCTATATTTCTGGAAAGAGACTAAATAATATCCAGAACACACAGGGAACTCAAAACATGAAACAATCCATAGTAAAATAATATGAATCTGACCTACAAGCTACCTACTGGTTAAAGAGGCAACAGGAGAACCCAGTCCAGAATCAACTAAGCAGGGTTCATAGGGGCTTACAGAGACTGAAGCAGCAATCATGGAGTCTACATGGGTCTGCGGTAAGTCCTCTGCATATATATTATGGTTGTGTAGCTTGGTGTTCTGGTGGGACAGTGGGGATAGAGGTGTCTCTGACTCTTTTGCCTGCCCTTGAGGCCTTTTATTTCCTACTGGGTTGCCTCATCAGCTTTGATGTGAGAGTTTGTCCCTAGTCTTATTGCCATGTTTGGTTGATATACCGCGAAGGTCTGCTCTTTTCTGAAGGAAAACAGAGGAACACTGGATACGGGAGAGAGTGTAGCTGCAGGAGGAACTGGGAGGAGGGAGGAGAAACTGGGGTGGACTTGTATTGTGTGAGGGAAGAATAAAGAAAAGAAAAGAAAAGAAAAGAAAAGGAAAGGAAAGAAAAGAAAGATGGGGCAAAACAAAAACCTAATCTTAGAATGGGCAATCGACCTAAGAAGAGGTCCCTCCAAAGAAGACATAAAAGTTCCTGAAAAGAATACGAAAAATAAAAAAAAAAAAAACCAATGCCACTAATTAGGAAATGCAAATGAAAGACACAATACAGTATCAATTAGCAAAAAGACAAAAGACAACACACATGTCCCTTATGAGAATGTGGAAGAAAGGGGAAGACTGGAAAATTGTTGGTAGAAATGTAAAATAGTGTCATTTGTATAGAAAACATTGTGATAGAGCCTCAAAAAACAAAACAAAACAAACAAACAAACAAACAAACAAAAATACCTTAGAGTTCCCATACGATCCAATAATTTCACTTCAGGGTATGTACCCAAAAACCTAATATCAGAATCTTTAGTGACATGTTCACTCTCATAGTCATTGTTGCATTATTCCCAATAGCTAAAGTTGTGGAAATAGTCTAAGTTTTCATAGATGAATGGGCAGATTTTTAAAAAAAAAATGAGGCATGTTATCGTATACTATATAATTCAACAATTAAAAACAAGGAAACATTGCAATATACTACAGTGGATGAACCTCGAGGACGTTATATTAAGAGAAATAAGTTAGTTACAAAAAAAAAAGGTAAGTGCTATATTATTCTTAAATAAAGTATTCACATTATTCAAAGTCACAACAACAGAAAGTAGATGTTAGGGTCTAGGCACACAAAGGTGTGGGGGTGGGAGAATGGAAATATATTGTTTCATGGATATAGAATTCTTTCCTTAACAGATAAAAAGAGTTACCAAGATGGGTGGATGGTTGGTAATGGATACACAACATTATGTGTATATATAACATCACTGAACTGTATATATAAAATGCTAGAAATTCTAAATTATGTTAAAAATGTGGCAGGACAAGAAAAGTTGAGCAAAAGGTATCCAAATTCACATGCCTCCTAATGCTAGACAGGGTGTGGTTATATATATATATGCCTTCCCTTGAATATAGGCATAGTTATTCATCCAATTAAAAGAGCTAACCCTCTTCATTTAAGCTGATAGGAAAAGAGACTTCTTTATTGAGTAAACTTTCCAAAAATGAATTTTCCAGCAGTGCAACTTCACATACACTGGTCTTTAACACTGCTTTCATATGACACATATAAAATATATACATGATTTTTATTAGAGCTTTTAAACTTAAACTTAAGTACAATAAAAGTTTACAGACTGATATATTTCTACGACACTTTTATTAGCCTGCCAGGGCTGCCATAACAAAATAGCAGAGACTGGGTACAAACTGCAACTGATTCCTCACAGTTATGGAAAGGAGAAATCTAGGATTGAGGTGTTCCTTTGATTCCTTTCTGTGTGGGGGCCCTCTTTCAGGCTTATACATGGCTACCTTCTTACTGTGTGCTCCTGTTGGCTTTTCCTTCGAGTGCATATGGGGAAGGAGAGACAGTATATCATAGCCCCTTTTTAAATAAGGACACGGATTCTGTGTTACTATGTCTCCAATCTCAAGCTACATCTATCCTTTATCTTCAACATTACAGGTCCTCTTTCCAATTCGGTAGTCACATTATGGCTGGAGCTTTATAACTGATATTGAGGAAGACAAAGTTTGTTCCATGGCAATATCTTAGAATTTCCAAAAAAAGTGCTGGGGAAAAATACTCTAGTCCCTTTAGACAGCTTCAGCTTCCTTTACATGTAAGCAATCAGGTTTTAAAAAAAGTACCAGGGCTACATAGGCACTTTGGTCTCCCAAGTCTGAGGGTCTTCTCTAGTGAAGAAAAACAATTTTTTCTTCTGATCTCATAGATTCTGGCTTAAAAGCTTCCTCTCATTTCCTAGAGAACTTCTAACATAGGAGCATTAGTATTATTGTTATTATTGTTGTTGTTGTTGTTAATTGAAAACCATACTATTTAAGCAAAAGACCAGTAAGGTTTAAAAAAAAATCCCCCAAAATATCATTGAGCTCAATTTGAATTGGCCTTCTACTGCTGGGCATGGAGCCTGACCTTAAATGTGCTTTGCATATCCAGTGAGACTCCCTTGGAGAAAACTAATTGGTCCTTTGCAAGTGGATGTCAATTGAAAATAGCTTCTGGGTTAGAGATGGGGGATTCCATCTACTTTCACTCTCCACATTGGGGCCCCATGTCTCTTAGACCTGTGCAAGCCCTGTGCATGCTGTCACAGTCACTGTGAGTTCATATTGTATCAGTCTTGTTTCTGGAAGGCCTTGTTTCCTTTCTATTTTCCATCCTCTCTGGCTCATTACACCTTTCTACCTCCTCTTCCACAGGGTTTCCTGAGGGGAGGAATTTTACGGAGACATCCCATTTAGAGCTGAGTGTTCCAAGATCTCTCACTTTCCACACACTGTATAGCTGTGGGTCTCTGTATTTATTCCCTTCTGCTGTGGGACAATGCTTTTCTGATGATGGCTGTTCAAAGCATTGAGTAGAGCAGAATATCATTAGGAGCCATTTTATTATTATATTCTTTTAACAGAACAATAGTATGTAATGTTCCCCTTGGCCCTTCACCTATCTATTGTCAGGTTCTTGACCACCCAAGAAATCTTAGGCGTAATTTTTAACTGAATAGTTAAAAACAACTGAAAAAATTTATTTTCCCTAAAGTACATTGTAGAGAGAACTGAGATCTAAAACCTAGCTCATGCTGGGCCTGGCTGAACCCTGGTACCCTCTGTGCCATGACATACAGTTAATCCTGGCACAACAGTCTTTGAGTCTTAGCCCTCACTGGTAAAATGGGACTGACAATACTTGGCAAATAGCTTGGCTGGCCATGCAAAGTCAGAAGACCTCATAATGCCAGCTTCAATGGGGAAGTAAAATTTACATTTCTGTGGCAAGATGCATTCTTCTCCCTTCTTTAATGGAACTCTGTGTCCTACTCTTTCACCATAGCTAGTAATTAGCCAACTCTTGAGGTGTTAGAGTGGACTTGGCTTAAATGATCAGTGTCAGTTCTACAGTCTTCTAAGCCCCGTTTTCTAAGACGCTGACTTTGAACAATCCAGAAAAAAATACATTTACTAATATTTCTGCATGTGTAATTATTTTTGTTTATTGATACATAATCCACATATTAAAACTTCACCTTTATTATTATTATTATTAATTACACTTTATTCATTTTGTATCCCCACATAAGCCCATCCCTTCTCCCCTCCCAATCCCACCCTATTTCCCCTTTCTTCATGCATGCTCCTCCCCACGTCCACTAAATAGGGGAGGTCCTCCTCTTCTTCCTTCTCATCTTAGTCTATCAGATCACATCAGGAATGGCTGCATTGTCTTCTTCTGTGGCCTGGTAAGGCTGCTCCCCCCTCAGGGGGAGGTGATCAAAGAGCAGGCCAATCAGTTTATGTCAGATGCAGTCTCTCTTCCAATCACTATGTAAGCCACTTGGACACTGACCTGCCATGGGCTACATCTGTGAAGGGGTTCTAGGTTATCTCCATGAATAGTCCTTGGTTGGAGTATGAGTCTCTGGGAAGTTCTCTGTGTTCAAATTTTCTTGTTCTGTTGCTCTCCTTGTGGAGTTCCTGTCCTCTCCAGCTCTTACTATTTCCCACTTCTTACATAAAATTCCATTCACTCTGCCTGACAGTTGGCCATCAGGCTCAGCATGTGCTTTGATAGTATGCAGGGCAGAGGCTTTCAGAAGGCCCTCTGTGGCTTTCAGAAGGCCCTACCACCTCTGTGGTAGGTTCCTAGGTTGTTTCCTGTTTTCTTCTTCTTCTGATGTCCATTCTCTTTGCCTTTCAGGATGGGGATTGAACATTTTAGTTAGGGTCCTCTCTCTTGCTTAGTTTCTTTAGATGCACAGATTTTAGTGGGTTTGTCCTATGTTGTATGTCTATATGAGTGAGTATATACTGTGTGTGTCTTCTTGCTTCTGGGACAACTCACTCAGGATGATCCTTTCCAGGTCCCACCATTTACCTGCAAATTTCATGATTTCCTTATTTTTCATTGCTGAGTAATACTCCATTGTATAGATGTACCACAATTTCTGCATCCATTCTTCAGTTGAGGGGCATCTGGGCTGTTTCCAGCTTCTGGCTATTACAAATAAAGCAGCTACAAATATGGTTGAGCAAATGTCCTTTTTGTGTACTTGAGCCTCTTTTGGATATATGCCTGGGAGTGGTATGGCTGGATCTTGAGGAAGCACTATTCTTAGTTGTCTGAGAAAGCACTAGATTGATTTCCAGAGTGGTTGTACAATTTACATTCCCACCAGCAGTGGAGAAGGGTTCCCCTTTCTCCACAACCTCTCCAGCATGTGTTGTCCCTTGAGTTTTTCATCTTGGCCATTCTCATGGGTGTAAGGTGAAATCTCAGGGCTGTTTTGATTTGCATTTCCCTAATGGCTAATGAGGTTAAACATTTCTTTATATGCTTCTCTGCCATTTGATATTCCTCTACAGAGAGTTTTCTGTTTAGCTCTGTTCCCCATTTTTTAAGTGGATTACTTGGTTTGCTGCTTTTCAGCTTCTTTAGTTCTTTATATATACTGGATATGAGTCCTCTGTCAGATAAAGGGTTGGTGATGATTCTATCCCAATCTGTAGGCAGTCGCTTTGTTTTGATGACCGTATCCTTTGCTTTACAGAAGCTTTTCAGTTTCAGGAGGTCCCATTTATTGATTGTTGCTCTCAGAGCCTGTGCTGTTGGTGTTCTGTTCAGGAAGTTCTCTCCTGTACCAATGAGTTCTAGGGTATTCCCCACTTTTTTTTCTAGCCGATTTAATGTGTCTGGTTTTATGTTGAGGTCTTTGATCTACTTGGACTTCAGTTTTGTGCAGGGTGATAAGTATGGATCCATTTTCATTTTTCTACATGTACACATCCAGTTAGACCAGCACCATTTGTTGAAGACGCTATCTTTTTTCCATTGTATGGTTTTGGCACCTTTGTCAAAAATCAGGTATCCATAAGTGTGTGGGTTTATTTCTGGGTCTTCTGTTCGATTCCATTGATCCACCATTCTGTTTCTATGCCAGTACCATGCAGTTTTTTAGTATTGTTGCTCTATAGTACAGCTTGAGATCAGGGATGGAGATACCTCCAGAAGATCTTTTATTGTAGAGGATTGTTTTAGCAATTCTGGGTTTCTTGTTATTCCATACGAAGTTGAGAATTTTTCTTTCCAGGTCTGTAAATAATTGTGTTGGCAATTTGATGGGGATTGCATTAAATCTGTAGATTGCTTTTGGTAAGATGGCCATTTTTACTATGTTAATCCTGCCAAGCTATGAGCATGGGAGATCTTTCCATCTTCTCATATCTACTTCTAATTCTTTCTTCAGAGACTTGAAATTTTTTTCATACAAGTCTTTGACTTGCTTGGTTAGGGTTACGCCAAGGTACTTTATGTCATTTGTGGCTATTGTGAAGGGTGTTGTTTCCCTAATTTCTTTCTCAGCCCTTTTGTCTTTTTTATACAGGAGGGTACTGATTTTTTTTGAGTTAATTTTGTATCCGGCCACTTTGCTGAAGCTGTTTATCAGCTGTAGGAGTTCCCTGGTAGAGTTTTTGGGGTCACTCATGTATACTATCATATCATCTGCAAATAGTGATAATTTGACTTCTTCCTTTCCCATCTGTATCTCCTTGATCTCCTTCAACTGTCTTATTGCTCTAGCAAGGACTTCCAGCACTATGTTGAAGAGATATGGAGAGAGTGGGCAGCCTTGTCTTGTCCCTGATTTCAGTGGGATTGCTTTAAGTTTCTCTCCGTTTAGTTTGATGTTGGCTATAGGCTTGCTGTATATCGCCTTTACTATGTTTAGATATGTGCCTTGTATCCCAAAACTTCACCTTTTAATAAAAGTGAACAATTTGGTGGTTTTTCTACAGTCAGGCTTAAAGAGTTAGCATGATAATTTAAAACATTTTCCTTTTCCTTAAATGAAAGCCTATATATACACCATTAGCATTCTTATCCTCTCATGCAAGTCTAAGCAATCACTAATTCACTCTGTCTTTATAGATTTACTTGTTTTGGATAGTTTCATATAATTGGAATAAAAAAATGCGTGATTTTTACATCATTAGTCATTGGTTCATTTTGCTTAGCACAGTGATTTTAGGATTCAGCCTTGTCGTGTGTTGGTTTTAGGGTTCATTATAATTTGTCAGCACTTCCATCAGTGGCTACATGTTATTCCATCATGTGGGTACTACGTGTTGCATTTTTTTTATTAATTGGTAAGTGGACATTTGACTTTGTCTATTATAAATAAATCTGTAATGAGAGAGTGTTCTTTTTCTCTGCTCCAAGCTTCCAGGATAATGATACATCAGACTCAACATATATTTAGAAATACCTAGGCCATATAACTAGGCTCTTCCTTGACTAGCTCATAACTTATAATAACCCATTTCTACTAATTTACATTCTGCCATGTGACTGATGACCACGGCTCAGGTACCATGCATTTGTCCTCCTAACATCATCTTGGACAAATCTCCCGTGCCTGGCTCTGTAATGGAAGTTTCAGTTTCTTTGTAAACTCAGTTATGTTATACAAACATATTTTTTTTTGTTTTAATCCCAAGTGTGGTGTTCTAGTTGGGCTATAGTTTGTCCACAGATGTTAATTGTCTCATGCTTTTGCCAGCTAGTAACAGCCTACCTCGTGCAACACAGATTGATAGGGGTATGGTCTAAGATTGGGAGGATATAAAGTTGAGAGCCCAGGAAGAGAAGGTGAGGTGGGGTGCGGTGGTGACATGTGGCATGTAGCAGTTTGGAGAGACCAGAGACATATGGTGCAGTGGTTTGGAGCAGACAGATGGAGAGAAATGCTTCAGGGTGCAGCACCTTAGAGGAGACTGCTGGCTGTGTTTGCTGTTGACAGAGATTGGTATATCTCTGAAAGGACCCATTGACCACAAAAAGCCAGGAGAAGTAAAAGGATCTGCACTACCTCTCCCCACTAACCTTTTCTCTCCTACCTAAAGGTGGAGGGTTGGCAGAAGGGAGGTAGAGATGTAAATACATAAAGTTGTATTTTAAAAAGGAGCAATACAAAAACAAACAAACAAACAAACAAAAAAACGAGCAATACATGGCTCTGTCCCAGAATCCCTTCTGCCTGGGAGATGTCCCACCTTTTATTCTACCCTTTATTATTGGTCAAAAAAAAATTGACAGGTGTTGCATCCAAACAATACATAATATGTTCTCTTCACATATATCTGCTATGGACATTAATGTATACGTTTTAGTGTCAACAAATATTTTAATTTCTCTTGGTACACATATTTAGGACCCATATTACTGGGCCACCTGGCTGTTCTGTAACCAACCTTTTGAGAAAATGAAAAATTATTTTACAGGGTAGCTGCATCATTTTACATTCCTACCAGCAGGGTATGAGGGTTCTTGTTCTTTCACTTCCTCACCAGCACTTGTTATTATCTTTTTATCTGTAGTGATCCTAGGAGGTGTGGAGAGCAATTTGTGGTGTGTGTGTGTGTGTGTGTGTGTGTGTGTGTATGTGTGTATGTGTGTATGTGTGTTTCTTTGACTTGTTGGTTGGTTGAGTGTTTTTTTTGTTTTTTGTTTTTTTTTTTTCATGACGGGGTTTCTCTGTGTAGCTTTGTCTGTCTCAGAACTTGCTTTGTTGACCAGCCTGGTCTTAAACTCATAGAAATCCTCCCGCCTCTGCTAGTGCTAGAGTTAAAGGCATATACCACCACCAACTGGCTCACTGTGGTTTTGATTTCCATTCCATAATAATTAATGAGTAATGAAACAGTGAACATTTTTCATGTGTTAATGGGTCATTTATGCACTTTCTAATGTGGAATGTCTTTTCAATCTTTTACTCAATTTTAAAATCAGGTTATTTGCCTTTTTATTGACATTTTAAGACATATATAAAAGCAACATTAAATCAATGCAATATGTATAATATATATACATATATGTTAATAACAAAATAGATAAAGTAAAAAGGTCATACTCAAGTTTTCTGAGCCTCACTTTTCTTATCTCCAACACAGTGGTAATAATGTGTGACCCGCCTGGCTACTGAGCCACCTGGCTGTTAGAAAGATGAAATGCAACAGTCCCTGGATGGCACCTAATGTACATGATGCTCACTGCTGTCTGTCCTTTATTGTCAGCCAAGCTCAAATTTCATCAAATCACCTGCCCATCCTACCACAAGTGGCTCTGGTTTATGTACATATTTGGGAAACCTAGAGGAAAATTCAATTCTTGGATTCGGTGGAAACAAGTGGTCTTCTGTTGTTTTCTTAAAGGTAGTCTTCTGGGGAAGGGGTGCACTCTATGGAAAAGGGCTACCAGCTCATGACTGAGAGGCAAGGGAATTTTTTTCTTCTTCTCAGACATCCTATCCAGATATGACTCAGCAAGATGAGAAGCTAATGGTGACAACAAGACATTGAAGAAGAGAGTAGAAAGATGGTCATGGCCTGGGATCTTGATGTTCTGGAACTATTCGGGTGTCAACCCTAGAGAACTTCTGTCTGAGGCTTTGTAATAAATGAGAGTTCCTCTTCTTGAAAGAAAAAAAGAAAAGAGGTCATACATTTTTTAAATTTGGTGGCAGTTTGAGGCAGGGTTTCTCTGTGTATCCTTGGCTGTCCTGTATTCAGTTTGTAGACCAGGCTGGCCTCAAACTCACAAGAGATTCGCCTGCCTCTGTGTCCCAGAGTGCTAGAATTACAGGTATGCGTTGTGCCCTATTTCAAAAAAAATTTAACATTATATTTTTAATGATTATTTGGGAATTTCACCTAATGCATCCTGATCATCCTTGCTTCCCAGTCCTCCCAGGTTACTTATCCCCACCCTTGTGTCATCTTCCCCAAAAACGTCCAATTTGCATCATCCATATGTCAATGGAGCATGGCCAAAACTCCTGGTGGCCAGTCCCTTAAAGGAAAGTGAACCCTTCTTCACCCCACCTCTGCCAGTAACCTATTTGTGGAGAGCTACACTTCAGCACACTCTTTACAATTTTTTAGAGTTCTCTTCAATGGATTCCTGCCTAAATTGTTACTTTGGTGTGTGTGTGTGGGTAGTTGTCACAGAAGCTTTCTATGTCTCCTTTTCTCACCTGTGAGTTTGCAGTCACCATCACTGAATTAGAAGCTTCCTAGTTTTTTATAGTCACCAGGAGCATGGATCACACACTTCTATATGGTTTCTGGTGATTGTATGGACCACGGACATCCACCTGGCTTCTGGCATCAACACACGCTGTGGACCTCAGCACGGTCTCTGGTGGCAGTAATGGCCACAAACACCAACAGGGTCCCCAGAGCTAGCCTGAACTGTGGACTTCAGACAGCAGCACAGAAAATGGACATCAGCTTGGCTCTCAGTGGTAACATGGGCAATGGAGAAAACATTTGACAGGGAAGGATTGGAGGGGAAACAAGATGAGTTGCAGGGAGAGAGGAAAAGGTAGAAATAATGCAGCACAGTACTTCTGTATGAAAATCTAAAAAAATAAAATAAATTTTAAGTTGAGAAAAGCTTTTTATATTATAGATATTAGAATTTATCAAAAAATGTAATTTTCACTTTTCTCCTACTTTGTGGTTCCTTTGTTCTTGGAATGAAAATTAAATTTTATTTCTAACAATATCATTTGTATTAATATAAATCCATACTTTATTTTTTAAATACCTCTACAAAGCTCCATTTTCTCCCATTCATTTATTCTACTATTGTCATACAAAAGATGCTTTAATTAGGGATATTCTTATTAACATGGATTTCTTCCTTACTGGCTTATTCAGATGTATTTTAAATAAATGAGAGAAAAGTAAGCCGAAACCAAAATTAAGTCTGTTTAAATTACTGTTCAGTGATTTTTTTTTCATTTTAGTTTGATGGATTCCCTCAGCATTTCTTTAAGAATATTTTAAAATATTTTTTTTTCTATGCGTGTTTTGCCTGGATCTATATCTGTGCACCAAGTGTACACAGTGCTCACACAGGCCAGAAAAGGGTGATTGATCCCCTAGAACTGAAGTTACAGGGGGTTCTTAGCCACCATGTGTGTGCTATGAACCAAACTGAGGGCATCTGTAAGAGAAACAAGAGCTTTACTCCACGATGTGGTCTCTACAGCTCAACTTTAGCTATTCTTATCGGGCAGATTTGCTAGTTAAAAATTATGTCACTCTTTTGCCAATCTGAGAATATGCTCATTTCTTCTTGACTTTTGAAAGATACTTTTTGCTGGATATATGATTGTTTATTTCAGTTGAGCTTTTTCAGTGATTTAATCTGGTATTCTTTTTTTTAACTTTTTTTATTTTTTTTAATTACACTTTATTCATTTTGTATCCCCCCATAAGCCCCTCCCTCCTCCCCTCCCGATCCCACCCTACCTCCCCTTTCTGCATGCATGCTCCTCCCCAAGTCCACTGATAGGAAGGTCCTCCTCTCCTTCTTTCTGATCTTAGTCTATCAGTTCTCATCAGAAGTGGCTGCGTTGTCCTCTTCTGTGGCCTGGTAAGGCTGCTCCCCCTCAGGGGGAGGTGATCAAAGAGCAGGCCAATCAGATAATGTCAGAGGCAGTCCCTCTTCCCATTACTAGGTAACCCACTTGGACACTGACCTGCCATGGGCTACATCTGTGAAGGGGTTCTAGGTTATCTCCATGAATAGTCCTTGGTTGGAGTATGAGTCTCTGGGAAGTTCTCTGTGTTCAAATTTTCTTGTTTGGTGCTCTCCTTGTGGAGTTCCTGTCCTCTCCAGCTCTTACTATTTCCCACTTCTTACATAAAATTCCATTCACTCTGCCCGTCAGTTGACCATCAGGCTCAGCATCTGCTTTGACAGTCTGCACGGCAGAGGCTTTCAGAGGCCCTCTGTGGTAGGTTCCTAGTTTGTTTCCTGTTTTCTTCTTCTGGCTTTCAGAGGCCCTCTGTAGCAGGTTCCGAGGTTGTTTCCTGTTTTCTTCTTCTTCTGATGTCCATCCTCTTTGCCTTTCAGGATGGGGATTGAACATTTTAGTTAGGGTCCTCTCTCTTGCTTAGTTTCTTTAGTTGCACAGATTTTAGTGGGTTTGTCCTATGTTGTATGTCTATATGAGTAAGTATATACCATGTGTGTCTTCTTGCTTCTGGGACAACTCACTCAGGATGATCCTTTCCAGGTCCCACCATTTACCTGCAAATTTCATGATTTCCTTATTTTTCATTGCAGAGTAATATTCCATTGTATAGATGTACAACAGTTTCTGCATCCATTCTTCAGTTAAGGGGCATCTGGGCTGTTTCCAGCTTCTGGCTATTACAAATAAAGCTGCTACAAACATGGTTGAGCAAATGTCCTTTTTGTGTACTTGAGCCTCTTTTGGATATATGCCTAGGAGTGGTATGGCTGGATCTTGAGGAAGTGCTATTCCTAGTTGTCTGAGAAATCACCAGATTGATTTCCAGAGTGGTTGTACAAGTTTACATTCCCACCAGCAGTGGAGAAGGGTTCCCCTTTCTCCACAACCTCTCCAGCATGTGTTGTCCCTTGAGTTTTTCATCTTGGCCATTCTCATGGGTGTAAGGTGAAATCTCAGGGTTGTTTTGATTTGCATTTTCCTAATGGCTAATGAGGTTGAACATTTCTTTAAGTGCTTCTCTGCCATTTGATATTCCTCTACAGAGAGTTCTCTGTTTAGCTCTGTTCCCCATTTTTAAATTGGATTACTTGGTTTGCTGCTTTTCAGCTTCTTTAGTTCTTTATATATACTGGATATGAGTCCTCTGTCAGATCAAGGGTTGGTGAAAATTCTTTCCCAATCTGTGGGCAGTCGCTTTGTTTTGATGACGGTGTCCTTTGCTTTACAGAAGCTTTTCAGTTTCATGAGGTCCCATTTATTTATCATTGCTCTTAGAGCCTGTGCTGGTGATGTTCTGTTCAGGAAGTTTTCTCCTGTACCAATGAGTTCTAGTGTATTCCCCACTTTTTTCCTAGCCGATTTAATGTGTCTGGTTTTATGTTGAGGTCTTTGATCCACTTGGACTTCAGTTTTGTGCAGGGTGATAAGTATGGATCTATTTTCATTTTTCTACATGTACACATCCAGTTGGACCAGCACCATTTGTTGAAGATGCTATCTCTTTTCCATTGTATGGTTTTGGCGTCTTTGTCAAAGATCACGTGTCCATAAGTGTGTGCGTTTATTTCTGGGTCCTCTGTAAGGGTCCATTAACCCACCATTCTGTTTCTATGACAGTACCATGAAGTTTTTAAAACTGTTGCTCCATAGTACAACTTACGATCAGGGATGGAGATACCTCCAGAAGATCCTTTATTGTAGAGGATTGTTTTAGCAATTCTGGTTTCTTGTTATTCCATATGAAGTTGAGAATTTTTCTTTCCACGTCTGTAAAGAATTGTGTTGGTAATTTGATGGGAATTGCATTGAATCTGTAGATTGCTTTTGGTAAGATGGCCATTTTTACTATGTTAATCCTGCCAAGCCATGAGCATGGGAGATCTTTCAATCTTCTGATATCTTCTTTTAATTCTTTCTTCAGAGACTTGAAATTTTTTTCATACAAGTCTTTGACTTCCTTGGTTAGGGTTACTCCGATATCTAAACATAGTAAAGGCGATATACAGCAAGCCTATAGCCAACATCAAACTGAACGGAGAGAAACTTAAAGCAATCCCACTAATATCAGGGACAAGACAAGGCTGCCCACTCTCTCCATATCTCTTCAACATAGTGCTGGAAGTCCTTGCTAGAGCAATAAGACAGTTGAAGGAGATCAAGGGGATACAGATGGGAAAGGAAGAAGTCAAATTATCACTATTTGCAGATGATATGATAGTATACATGAGTGACCTCAAAAACTCTACCAGGGAACCCCTACAGCTGATAAACACCTTCAGCAAAGTGGCCGGATACAAAATTAACTCAAAAAAATCAGTAGCCCTCCTGTATACCAAAGACAAGAGGGCTGAGAAAGAAATTAGGGAAATAACACCATTCACAATAGCCACAAATGACATAGGTACCTCGGAGTAATCTGGTATTCTATTGCCATCCTTCCTCTATGATTTCTGGTGAGCAATGAAATATCTCTTCCACTTCTGCTTTCAAAAGTCTATCTTTGGCATTGGTTACTAACAGTTTGCTTATGAGATATGATTCCATCTGAATTCATTCTACTTTGAGTTGAGTTTCTTCAAAGGTAGATTGAGATTTTCCATCACATTTGGGAATTTTGAGACACTGTTTTTCATACATTTTTACCATTTTCTTTCCTCTTTTTTAGACTTGGATTGTAATATACTTACATGCCTAATGAACTTTAAGGTAGCCTGCTCCAATGATACTCTGTTAGATTTTCTTTATTTTTTTTGTCTATTTGAACTTCACATATGAGAATCTCAGTTGTTCTAGATTCAAGTTCACTGGTGCTTCTGTCTTCTGTTTACTTCTAGTGTACTCTGAAGCTGTCTGTTCAGTTTTAATTTTTTTTAACTAATTTCTACTTGGTTCATCTTTCATTTTTTCTCCATTTTACTGATATAATTCATATCAATATAGAAAGAAACATCATTCTCATGCTTCTATTTATTTCTATAAATATAACTTCCATTTGTTTTTCCTTGAAGCTATTAATTTTATGAAGAAAATAATTGACACACTTCATGAATATCCAATGATAAGCTGAAATGCAATTTCCCTACCCCAAGGACATAAGATGGATCAATGTGCATAACAAGTTTATATATTGAAAATCATTTTATGCATACCTCTTATATGCTCATAAGACCATCAATGTGAAGCAAATGTAAAACCTTGTTTTATGTTTGAATTCTGTTAATGCCCTAAGAATCATAACTTGTAAGCATTTACCAGCATCATTGTTTATAAAAACACTATATTACTTTGTACATTGATAATCAAAATAAAAACTAAATAAATAAAATTTTCTGAATATTAGTAAGACATTTTGTAACCTTTGCTATTCATAATTTCAGACATATCAAATGTTATCAGTGATTTGAATAAACAAATAGTATTATCTAAGTTAACATTCAGGTTTAAAACTAAAATTTCTCTTCTCTAAATATGGACGAACACATGAAGTACATGTTCATGGTTATTTTTTTCCCACTTCATAAGCCCACAGTTAAGCAGAATCTACATGACTTCATTATGTCATCATTGATTCACCCTCTTCACCAGTGGCATATTGGGAAATCCCAAGGTTCTTAAGCATTTCAACCAGGCCTAACTGAAGACACTTCTTCATTTGACTCTTTAAGTATTGCCAATTATGTCACATAAATTTGGGTATGTTGTACCTTCATTACCTATAAGATATGATAAACATACTGAAATCTATACACCTAAAGAAAATAAATAAGAAAGAGGACCCAGGGTAAGATGATCAGTCTTCACTTAGAAAGACAAGTGGGATGGACATTGGATGTAGGAGAAAACAAGTAACAGGAGAGAAGCCTACCACAGAGGGCCTCTGAAAGACTCTACCTAGCAGGGTATCAAAGCAGATACTAAGATTCATAACCAAACCTTTTGCAGAGTGCAGGAAATCATAAGAAAGAAGGTGGAGTTAATATGACCTGGAGAGGACAGGAGCTCCACAAGGACCAAATCTATCTGGGCACAGGGGTCTTTTCTGAGACTGTTTCTCCAACTAAGGACCATGTATGGATATAATCTAGAGCCCCTGCTCAGACATAGCCCATGGCAGCTCAGTATCCAAGTGGGTACACTAGTAAGGAGAACAAGGACTGTCTCTGACTAAACTCAATGGCTAGCTCTTTCACCTCCCCCACCCTCAAGGGAGGAGCAGCCTTGCTAGGCCACAGAGGAGGACATTGCAGCCAGTCCTGAAGAGACCTGATAAGCTAGGGCCAGATGGAAGGGGAGGAAGACCAACCCTATCAGTGGAGTTGGAAAGGGGCAGGGAGGAGTTGAGGGAGTGTGGGTAGGATTGGGAGGGAATGAGGGAGGGGTTTACAGCTGGGATACAAAGTAAATAAACTGTAACTGATATAAAAAATAAAATTTAATTTAAAATAATAAAGTGATAAATTTTAAATTTTACAGCAAAACAAACAAAAAAGTGTTGCCAATTATTTTCTAATTGCCTCAACTTCAAATCCTCAAGGAAACATTATTATATCTTTTTTCATCTATATATTCATGTTTTCTCTATGTTTTGCAAACTGTTTTAGTTTTCACTTTTAACTATGCTTGTATGGTACAGTTCTAGCTCTTTTTTATTAATACCACATCTGAAACTCTGAATTCATTTTGCTGGCATGCTCACCATGTAAGGTACAGTTCACCAAATCAAACTCCAACACCAAATGCCCAGGGTGTAGAAAGCCTCAAAAATTTATATTTATTTCAGATATTTATTGTACTCAGACTTCTTCTGTGTTACACTTCTAAATCATATCATTCCTAAAGATGCACTACATTTTAGATCTTGAACTGTACTGACTGCATACCATCACAATAAACTCTTCTAGCTGTTTGGGATGGCATGGACTATTGAAAAGATGACTCCAGAAATTATTTGCATCAAATATCTACAACTATCAATGAGATAGATTATAACTTGATTGCTCATAAATACCTAGTACATATTTTCTAGATTTTATACCCACCAGGAAGAAATATTTTCTCAAGAAGAGAACTAGGATATTAGAGTTAATAAAATACTCTACGTGAGAGAAAACAAAAAATGAGGTTAAGTTCAAAAGCTCTATTAAAGAAAAATAAAATAATACTACAGTTGCTTATTTTTTCTACTTTGCAGTTTCTCTCATCATGTCTCCTTCCTTATCTCCTGTCTTCTATACCTCCTTCACCATCCTAATTCTTAACTAATAACCATTACATTTAAAAAAAAAAGGAAATGTTCAGAAAACAACTACTTGGCAAGGGAATATTTGTAAGACTTTTACTTATGTGACTGACTGACCAGGACAAGAAAAAAAAATAACATCTGTTACACTTATGACATTACTTTTCCCACACAATTTCTTTGTTTTCCTTTGAGCATTTATCTTCCATATAAGCAATCTAGTTTTGATTTACATAGCTTCAAACTTACACAGTTGTAATTTGCTGAATATATTTCATTGTGACTACCTTCTTTCCCTCCACATTCTTTTTTAAATTAAATTTTATTTATTTTTTCATTAATTACACTTTATTCACTTTGTATCTCAGCTGTAGCACCCTCCCTCATCTCCTCCCAATTCCACCCTCCATCCCTCATCTCCTCCCATGCCCTTCTCCAACTCCACTGATAAGGGAGTTCTTCCTCCCTTTCCCTCTGACTCTAGCCTATCAGGTCTCATCAGGACTGGCTGCATTGTCTTTCTCTGTGGCCTGGTAAGGCTGCTCCCCCTCAGAGGGAGGTGATCAAAGAGCCAGCCACTGAGTTTATGTCAGAGACAATCCTGTTCCCATTACTAGGGTACCCACTTGGACACTGAGCTGCCATGGGCTATATCTGTGCAGGGGTTCTAGGTTGTCTCCATGCATGGTCCTTGGTTGGAGTATCAGTCTCAGAAAAGCCCCCTATGCCCAGATGTTTTGGTTCTGTTGCTCTCCTTGTGGAGCTCCAGTCCTCTCCAGGTCTTTCTATCTCCCCCTTCTTTCATAAGATTCTCTGCACTCTGCCCATAGTTTGACTATGAGTCTCAGCATCTGATTTAATACACTTCTAGGTAGAGTCTTTCAGAGGCTCTCTGTGGTAAGTTCTTGTCTTGTTCCCTGTTTTCTCCCTCTTCCAATGTTCATTCAGCTTGCCTTTCTGAATGAAGATTGAGCATCTTACCTAGGGACCTCCTTCTTGATTAGCTTCTTTAGGGGTACAGATTTTAGTATGATTATCCTATATTATATGGCTAATATCCACTTATAGGTGAGTATATACCATGTGTGTCTTTCTGCTTCTGTGTTATCACACTCAGGATGATCTTCTCTAGTTCCCACCATTTGCCTGCAAATTTCTCCATTTTCTTGTTTGTAATTGCTGAGTAGTATTCCACTGTGTAAATGTACTACAATTTCTGTATCCATTCCTCTGTTGAGGGACATCTGAGTTGTTTCCAGATTCGGGATAGTATGAATAAAGCTGCTATGAACATGGTCGAGCAAATGTCCTTGTATATGTGAGCATATTTTAGATATATGCCTAGGATATATATCCAAGGGATATATATATCCATATATATCCAGTTATATGGGATAACTGGATCTTGAGGTAGCACTATTCCTAATTGTCTGAGAAAGTGCCAGATTGCTTTCCAGAGTGGTTGTACAAGTTTACATTCCCACCAGCAGTGGAGGAGGGTTCCCCTTTCTCCACAACTTCTCCAGCATGTGTTGTCACTTGAGTTTTTGATCTTACCCATTCTAATGGGTGTAAGCTGAAATCTCAGGGTCTTTTTGATTTGCATTTCCCTGATGACTAAGGATGTTGAACACTTCTTTAAGTGTTTCTCTGCCATTTGATATTCTTCTATAAATGATTCTCTGTTTAGTTCCCCTCCACTTTCTTAATACATTTATCTGTGCTATTGTAGAAGCATGTGGTTGGTTCATTTTTATTGTTGTACAGTATTCTCTTATATGAATAAAGCCCAACTTGTCTTTCTTAACTGTGGTGGACATTTTGAGTGTTTCTAGTGTTTGCTAGCTATAAATCAATGTTGCTGTGGATATGCTTAGACATATCTTGCAATGTACATAGAACTTGGATTCTGTCTGACTTATAGAAGAAATGGTACATCAATACTTTCCAGAGCCACTGTAACTATGGGTTTGATTTGTATTCAGAGGGTAGAATAGGGAACATTTCCATTTAACACCTGGGGTGATTCCAGTGGAGGTTAAGACAACAGAGGATGGGAAATCAAAGCGCTAAAGCCCTTTCCTTCCCTCTACTCTGCCTGCATCTTTACCATAACATACTATTTACATCCTGAAGACCAGGATTAGCCAGCTTTCAATATAGAAGATGATGCATGCACCAGTCAAGTGAATGTGTACATGTTAGACTATTTTTTTTTGTCTCTCTGAAAAATTAACTGATTAAAGTAATGAAGCACAGATTTGAGCTCCTTGTTTCAGAGATTTAAATTCATGCCTCCACAGCTTTTACGTCTGTCTGGTAGGCAGAAGCATTATGGCAGAAAGGTGAGGGAGAAAAAAAGCTGCTTATCTCATGACAAGTAGGAAGTAGAGAATAAAAAGAAGCAAGAGACGAGATATGTTCTTCAAACACAAGACCTCAGTGGCCTACTTTCCCTATATAACTCATAACTGGACTAATGGATTACATCAAAATTTTTCAGCTGTAAAATGAAAATAACATTATTTAAAGAAAGTAGTTGAAGGGCTAGATGACCTGGAATCTTTCATGTGTGTAACAGCGTAACATTATTTTTAGTAGTCCTAACATGGAGCAAACATAATTTACTTAACTGAGCATTTCAGAAAGCAGTTTGAGATCTTTGATTTTTAAGTACTTCTTTTTGATTACTTGAGAACGCAGAGAGTGGGCTGGAGAGATGACTCATCAGTTAAGAAAGAGCACTTGTTTCTCTTGAAGAAGACCAGGGTCCAGTTCCTAACACCTGCATGGTGACTCACAGTCATTCATAACTCCAATTCCAGACTATCCACTAACCTCTCCAGAGGGCATCAGTCATGGCCCTGCTACAAAAATATAGATACTAGAAAAACATTCAAGCACATTAAAATTTAAAAATATAAAAAAAAGTTTAAAAAAGAAAAGCAGGAAGTAGCACACAGATCATTCTATTTAGTTGTTGTGAGGGCCTGTCAAGACATCTGCCGTAAGTGGGTGACTTGTACATAACCCGTAGGAGTCAAACTAATGCTCGGTTGGTTGATTTAGGATTCTTTGTTCTAGTCAGTGATCAATGGCTGCTTAACAGAGAGTGACAAAATAAAGTTTATTTGCTCATGTAGTGATTCAGAAACTCAGACCATTTTCAGAGAGTGCCTTGTCACCAGTTTGTTTGTCATGCACCATGAACTCAGTGGCTGGCTCTTTGATCACCTTCTCCTGGAGGGTGCAGCCTTGCTAGGCCACAGAGGGAGACAATGCTGCCAGCCTTGATGAGACCTGATAAAAGCTACAGTCAGATAGAAGGGGAGGAGGTACTCCCCAACAGGAGACTAGGGAAACAGCATAGGGAAACAAGAAGGAGGGTGGATGGACTGGGAGGGGCGATGGAAAGGACTACAGCCAGAATACAAAGTGGATAAATTGTAATAAATTAATTAATAAAAAATTAAAAATAAAAAATGCCTCACATATGTCATTTGAGCAGTCTAAACTGAGATTAGAGAAGATACTCCAACATACATCAAAGACATTTGCTCAACTGTGTTCATAACAGCTTTATTTGTAATAGCCAGAATCTGGAAGCAACCCAGATATCCCTCAGTTGAGGAATGGATACAGAAATTGTGATACATTGGAATACTACTCAGCAATTAAAAACAAGGAAATCATGAAATTTGCAGGCAAATGGTGGGAACTAGAGAAGATCATCCTGAGTTAGGTAATCCAGAACCAGAAAGACATGCCTGTTATATTCTTATAAGTGGATATTAGCAATTAACACAGGATAGCCGTACTGCAATCCACAGGCCTAAAGAAGCTAAATAATGAGAACCCTAGGGTGGATGCTTTAATCTCATTAAGAAGAGCAAACAGGATTGACACCAGAAGTGGTGGAAGAAAAAGAACAGGATGGGAGCCTACCATAAATGTCCTCTGAAAGACTCCACCCAACAGGAGATCAAAGTAGATGGTAAGACTCATAGTCAAACTTTGGGCAGAGTGCAAGGAGTCTTGTGAAATAATGGGAGAGGATAGAAGGACCTGGAAGAAACAGGAGCTCCACAAGGAGACCAACAAAGCCAAAAATTTGGTCACAGGGGGGCCTGCAGAGACTGATGGACCAACAAAGAACCATGCATGGAGAGAACCCTGCTCAGATGTAGCTGATAGGCAGCTCGGTATTCATGTGGGTACCGTAGTAAGGGGAGCAGGGGATGTCTCTGACATGGACTCAGTTGCCTGCTCTTTTATCACTTCCCACTGGTGGAGTGGTCTTGCCAGGCCACAGAAGAAGAGTATTCAGGCAAACATGAAACTTGATAGGCAGGAGGGTTCCCCCTTTCTGTGGACTAGGGGAGAGGGATAGGGTGAGCAGAGGTAGAAAAGGTGGGACCTGAAGGAGATAAGGGAGAGAGCTACAATACAAAACGAGCCTGACATTTCACTTTACACACATCAGAATGGCTAAGATCAAAAACTCAAGTGAGAACAGATGCTGGAGAGGATGTGGAGAAAGGGGAACCCTCCTCCACTGCTGGTGGGAATGTAAACTTGTACAACCACTCTGGAAAGCAATCTGGCACTTTCTCAGATAATTAGGAATAGTGCTTCCTCAAGATCCAGCTATACCGCTCCTGGGCATATATCCAAAAGATGCTCAAGTACAAAACAAGGACATTTGCTCAACCATGTTCATAGGAGCTTTGTAATAGCCAGAACCTGGAAAAAACCCAGATGTCTCTCAATGGATAAAGGAACTGTGGTACATTTACACAATGGAATACTACTCAGCAATTAAAAACAAGGAAATGGAGAAATTTGAGGGCAAATGGTGTGAACTAGAGAAGATCATCCTGAGTGAGGTAACCCAGAAGCAGAAAGACACATGGTATATACTCACTTATAAGTGGATATTAGCCATATAATATAGGATAACATACTAAAATCTGTACCTCTAAAGAAGCTAATCAAGAAGGAGGTCCCTAGGTAAGATGCTCAATCTTCATTCAGAAAGGCAAGCTGAATGAACATTGGAAGAGGGAGAAAACAGGGAACAGGACAAGAACTTACCACAGAGAGCCTCTGAAAGACTCTACCTAGAAGTGTATTAAATCAGATGCTGAGACTCATAGTCAAACTATGGGCAGAGTGCAGAGAATCTTATGAAAGAAGGGGGAGATAGAAAGACCTGGAGAGGACTGGAGCTCCACAAGGAGAGCAACAGAACCAAAACATCTGGGCATAGGGGGCTTTTCTGAGACTGATACTCCAACCAAGGACCATGCATGGAGACAACCTAGAACCCCTGCACAGATATAGCCCATGGCAGCTCTGTATCCAAGTGGATGTCCTAGTAATGGGAACAGGACTGTCTCTGACATGAACTCAGTGGCTGGCTCTGTGACCACTTCCCCCTGAGGGGAGAGCAGCCTTACCAGGTTACAGAGAAAGACAATGCAGCCAGTCCTGATGAGACCTGATAGACTAGGTTCAGATGGAAGGGGAGGAGGTACTCTCCTATCAGTGGAGTTGGAGAGGGGCATGGGAGGAGATGAGCGAGGGAGGGTGGGATTGGGAGGGAATGAAGTAGGGGGCTACAGCTAGGATTCAAAGTGAATAAACTGTAATTAATATAAAAAATCAAAATTGAAATAAAAACATGAAATGAGTTCATGATAAAAATAAGAATAATATATGTCCATATATATCTTTTGAATTATTCATTTTTTTTCAATATTATGAGAAAAACTCCTTTCTTGCAATGTTAGGTTTCTTATTTTCTTCCAATTGTACATTCAAATATTTTTATCCTAGAGATTGAAAATAGTCCTCAATGTAATTTTATTGCATCACTTTGGCTTAGAAGTTCTATAAAATTATTATCACTAGAACCCATGCACAGATGTAGTCTATGGCAGTTTAGTGTCCATGTGGGTTCCATAGTAATAGGAACAGGGACTGTCTCTGACATGAACTCAGTGGCCTGCTCTTTGATCACCTCCCCCTGAGGTTGCAGCCTTACCAAGCCACAGATGAAGACAATGCATCCAGTCCTGATGAGATCTGATAGATTAAGATCAGAAGAAAGGAGAGGAGGTCCTCCCCTATCAGTGGACTTGGGGAGGGGCATGAGTGAAGAAGGTGGAGGGAGGGTGGGACTGGGAGAAGAGGAGGGAGGGGCCTAGGGGGGATACAAAGTGAATAAAGTGTAATTAGTAAAATAAAATTAAATTAAAAAAAGAAAAAAATCAAAATAATGCCACACATGTATTACCTCTTGGTTCTGGTTCTTGGGTAACATGTCCCAGTTTTCTTCCATATAGCTTCTCTTTCCGCAGTGATATTTGCACAATAGTCAAAACCAGAAGTAAGTGAGGTCTTTTAGATCTAGTCTTAGCTTATTACTTATCCTATTTGTCCCACCAATATGAGGACTAACCTCTATTAAAAATAGTCTCTTTGGCCAGGTGTGCTCGCTCACCTTTTTTATCTCAGCACTTGGGGAGGCAGAGGCAGATGGATCTCTGTGAGTTTGAGGCTCACCTGACCTACACAGCAAGTTATAGGACAGGACTACACAGAGAAATCCTGTCTCCAAAACATATCAAATAAGAAAAGAAGAATAAACAGACTCTTTTACTTAAGGACGGGAGCATCCCTGTCACACTGAAAATCATGAATTGTTGTCATCCTTTAGAAGGGATCTAGCATACATAGATTGTGAGCCATTTGACTCAGAACCCTTTTGACTCTATTAGAAATAGGCTTCTTTATATCTCCATTTACTAATTCCAGATGATGGAGCAATTTATCAGTTTTGCTTGGAGAAAGAGTGTATGAGAGAGATGAAAAAAAAATAGCCTTTTTTTTTTTCCAGAGAGTGCCTTGCCCCAGCTTTTTCATCATTGAAAGTGAGACAATAATAAAATGCAAATGTAAGAGTTCTTAGATTTGAGTTCTTTTCCTCTTGAGTGTCATGGAAAGTCTAAAGCAAAGAAGATGTGAATCTTGAGTTGGCAATTCAGTAAAGGCTTCAGCTTTCAGACGGTGTTTGTGGTTCTCTGAAATAACATGAACACAGTGAAGTCATCCCCGGACAAATTTAGAGGAAGAGAGAACTGATCTATTTGAGTCTCTGGTTCCTGAAATACTGTCTTTTGCCCGAGTTTCTCCTGATTTTGCACTTTTGTGCAGCATTCAATCTAAATGTGGGGGGCTTCTTGTGTCTTTAATGTCAAGTCCATTTTCTTTAGCAGTTTCTGATTCAGAGTGGTTCTCAGTGAAAGAACTCGAAGAATGAAGAAGTGCTTCAGATACGACTCTTGACCCTTTACTCCCCTGTGCACTGCTGCTCTTTCCCTTTTCTCCACATTCTTCAGTGCAAGGCCCTATGGCAAAGCATTTTCTTTTCTGCTCACACGATCCTCATGCACATGTAATTTCTCCTTCTTGCAGCCACAGCTCCTGACATTCCAATGCTCAATTCTTTGTCCTCTTACTTATGCCCACATGCCTCAGCTATGTCTGTCTATGCCATGAAGATCCAGCCCCTCCTATCCATGTTTGGCCAACCTTCATTCTGATGTTATACTATGTACCCCAGAGACATATTCACAGGGCTTTGACCTATGGCCTTCTCTAACCCGGGACCCAGTAAGGCTATAGCTTCTGTTCATTCTTACCTTTGAATCATTCAGGGTGATCAACCCTTATCAAGACATATGTATGAATACAAATACGCATATTGCTATTTAAAAATTTATTTATTAATTAATTTATCACAATTTATTCACTTTGTATCCCCTCTGCAGCCTTATCTCCTCCCAGTCACCCACATTCTACCTCTTCACCGCCTGTGCCCTATCCCTAGTTCCCTGATAGGGGTGGACCTCCTCCCCTTCTATCTGACCATAGCATATCAGGTCTCAAGGCTGGTTTCATCATCTTCCTTTGTGGCCTGGTGAGGCTGCACCCCCCAGGGGAAGGCGATCAAAGAGCCAGCCACTGAGTTCATGTCAGAGACAGCCCCTGTACCACTTACTAGGGAAGCCACTTGGAAACTGAGCAGCTTATGTGCTTCCTTTGAACAGGGGTTCTAAGTACTCTAAATGCATGGTCCTTGGTTGAAATATCAGTCTCTGCAAGACCCCCTGGGCCTAGGTTTCTTGTGTTTGCTGGTCTCCTTGTGGAGTTCCTGTCCCCTCCAGGTCTTTCTATCTCCCTCTTCTTCCATAAGGTTTCCGGCACTATGCCCAAATTTTGACTACAAATCTCAGTATCTACTTCAATATCCTGGTGTGTAGAGTCTTTCAGAGGTCCTCTGCGGAAGGCTCCTGTCCTGTTCCTTGTCTTCTCCCACTTCTGATGTCTATCCTGTTTGACCTTCTGAATCATGACTAAGAATCTTCCCTAGGGTCCTCGTTGTTTAGCTTCTTTAAGACTATAGATTTTAGTATGTTTATCCTCTCTTATATGGCTAATATTCCCTTATACTTGTGTACATACCATGTGTGTCTTTCTGCTTCTGGGTTACCTCACTCAGGATCATCTTTTCGAGTTCCCACCATTTGCCTGCAAATTTCTTGATTTCCTTGTTTATAATTGTTGTAATTGTTTCCTTGTTATTCCATTGTGTAAATGTACCACAATTTTTGTATCCATTCCTCCATTGTGGGACATCTAGGTTGTTTCCAGATTCTGGCTATTGTGAATAAAGCTGCTATGAACATAGTTGAGCAAAAGTTCTTACTGAATGGTGGGGCATTTTTGGGTATATGCCTAGGAGTGATATAGCTGGATTTTGAGGAAGCACTATAACTAATTTTCTGAATAAATGCCAGATTAATTTCCAAAGTAGTTGTACAAGTTTACATTCCCAGTAGCAATGGAGGAGGTTTCCCTTTTCTCCACATCCTCTCCAGCATGTACTGTCTCTTGAGTTTTTTATTTTAGCCATTCTGATGGGTGTGAGGTGGAATCTCAGGGTCCTTTTGATTTGCATTTTCTGAATGACTAAGGATGTTGAGCATTTCTTTTAGTGTTTCTCTGCCATTCAAAATTCTCCTGTTGAGAATTCTCTGTTTAGCTATGAACCCCATTTTTCTGTTTTCTTTTTTTTTAATTTTTAATTGATCAAAATTTTTTTTTATTAATTACACTTTATTCATTTTGTATCCCCCATAAGCCCCACCCTCCTCCCCTCCTGACCCTCCCCTCCCTCCCCTTTCTGCATGCATGCCACTCCCCAAGTCCACTGATAGGGGAGGTTCTCCTCTTCTTTCTGATCTTAGTCTATCAGTTCTCATCAAAAGTGGCTGCATTGTCCTCTACTGTGGCCTGGTAAGGCTGCTCCCCCCTCAGGGGGAAGTGATCAACGAGCAGGCCAATCAGATTATGTCAGAGGCAGTCCCTCTTCCCATTACTATGTAACCCACTTGAACACTGAACTGCAATGGGCTACACCTGTGCAGGGGTTCCAGGTCATCTCCATGAATAGTCCTTGGTTGGAGTATGATTTTCTGGGAAGTTCCCTGTGTTCAAATTATCTTGTTCTATGCTCTCCTTGTGGAGTTCCCGTCCCCTCCAGCTCTTACTATTTCCCACTTCTTACATAAAATTCCATTCACTCTGCCCATCAGTTGGCCATCAGGCTCAGCATCTGCTTTGACAGTCTATACTGCAGAAGCTTTCAGAGGCCCTCTGTGGCAGGTTTCAAGGTTGTTTCCTGTTTTCTTCTGGCTTTCAGAGGCCCTCTGTAGCAGGTTCCGAGGTTGTTTCCTATTTTCTTTTTCTTCTGATGTCCATCCTCTTTGCCTTTCAGGATGGGGATTGAACATTTTAGTTAGGGTCCTCTCTTTTGCTTAGTTTGTTTAGATGCACAGATTTTAGTGGGTTTATTCTATGTTGTATGTTTATATGAGTGAGTATATACCATGCGTGTCTTTTTGCTTCTGGGACAACTCACTCAGGTTGTCCCAGGTCCCACCATTTACCTGCAAATTTCATGATTTCCTTACTTTTCATTGCTGAGTAATACTCCATTGTTTAGATGTACCACAGTTTCTGCATCCATTCTTCAGTTGAGGGGCATCTGGGTTGTTTCCAGCTTCTGGCTATTACAAATAAAGCTGCTACAAACATGGTTGAGCAAATGTCCTTTTTGTGTACTTGCGCTGTTTTCTTTTTTTTTTTAATTTATTTATTCATACAGTGTTCTGCATGCATATGTGCTTGCACACCAGAAGAGGGCAACACATCTCACTACAGATGGCAGTGAGCCACCATGTGGTTCCTAGGAATTGAAGACAGGACATTTGGAAGAACAGCCAGTGTTCTTAACTTGTGATCCATCTCTCCAGCCCTGTACTCCTTTTAATAATTGAATTACTTGGTTTGCTTGTGTTTAACTTCTTTAGTTCTTTATATATTCTGGATATTAGCCCTCTGTCAGGTGCAGGGTTGGTAAAGATCTTTCCCCAGTCTGTAGGCTGTCGTTTTGTTCTGATGACAGTGTCCTTTGCTTTACAGGAAGATTTTCAGTTTCATGAGGTCCCACTTATTAATTGTTGATCTTAGAGCCTGTGCTGTTGGTACTCTGTTCAGGAAGTTGTCTCCTGTGCCAATGAGGTCAAGGTTCTTCCCCTATTTCTCTTCTAACAGATTTAGTGTGTCTGGTTTTATTTTGAGGTCTTTGTTCCACTTAGACTTTAACTTTGTGCAGGGTGATAAGTATGGGTCTATTTGCATTTTTCTACATTCAGACATCCAGTTAGATCAGCACCATTTGTTGAAGATTCTGTCTTTTTTCCATTGTATGGTTTTGGCTTCTTTGTCAAAAATTAAGTTTCCATGGGTGTATGGGTTTATTTCTGGGTCTTCAATTCAATTCCATTGATCCTCCTTTCTGTTTCTATGCCAGTACCATGTCTTTTTTATTACTGTTCCTCAGAGTACAGCTTGACATGAGGGATGGATATACCTTCAGAAGATCTTTTATTGGATGGAATTATTTTAGCTATTCTTGTTTTTTTGCTTTTCCATATGAAAGTGAGAATTGTTTTCAATGTTTGTAAAAAATTGTGCTGGTATTTTGATGGGAATTGCATTGAATCTGTAGATTGCTTTTGGCAGGATGGCCATTTTCACAATGTTAATCCTACCAATCCATGAGCATGGGAGATCTTTCCACTTTCTGGTATCTTCTCAATTTCTTTCTTCAAAGACTTGAAGTATATATATATATATATATATATATATGTGTGTGTGTGTGTGTGTGTGTGTGTGTGTGTGTGTGTGTGTGTGTGTGTATTTCACTTGCTTGGTTAGAGTTGCACCAAGATACTTTATGTTATTTGTGTCTATTGTGAAGGGTGTTTTCCTAATTTCTTTCTCAGCCCATTTGTCCTTTATATACAGGAGGGCCTCAGATTATTCTGAGTTAATTTTGTATCCAGACACTTTGCTGAAGGTGTTTATCAGCTGAAGGAATTCTCTGGTAGAACTTTTGGGGTGATTCATGTATACTATCATATCATCTGCCAATAGTGATACTTTGACTTCTTCCATTCCTATTTGTATCCCTTTGATCTCCTTTTGTTGTCTCATTTCTCTAGGTAGGACTTCAAGAGCTATGTTGAAGAGCTATGGAGAGAGTGGGCAGCCTTGCCTTGTCCCTGATTTCAGTGGGATTGATTAAAGTTTCTCTCCATTTAGTTTGATGTTGGCTATAGGCTTGCTCTATATTGTCTTTACTATGTTTATGTATGTGCCTTGTATCCTTGATGTCTCCAAGACTTTAAACCTGAATGGGTGTTGGATTTTTTTCAAATGCCTTTTCAGCATCTAAGTAGATGATCATGTGGCTTTTCTCCATCAGTTTGTCTATATGGTTTATTATATTGATGGTATATTGAACCATCCCTGCATTCCCGAGATGAAGCATACTTGGTCATAGTGGATGACATCTTATATCTTTAATGTGTTCTTGGATTCAGTTTGCTAGTATTTTGTTGAGTATTTTTGCATCAGTATTCATAAGCTAGATTGGTCTGAAGTTTTCTTTCTTTGTTGGGTCTTTGTGCCATTTAGATGTCTATGTGACTGTGGCCTCATAGAATAAGTTTGGTAATGTTCCTTCTGTATCTATTTTGTGGAATAATTTGAAGAGTATTGATGTTAGCTCTTCTTTGAACATCTGGTAGAATTCTGCCCTGAAACCATCTGGCCCGGGGCTTTTTTTGGATGGGACACTTTTGATGATAGCTTCTTTTTCCTTAGGAGATATAGGACTATTAATTTATTTACTTGATCTTGATTCATTTGCTAAATGGAATCTACCAAGAAAATTGTCCATTTCTTTTAGATTTTCAAATTTTGTTACAGAGAGGCTTTTGAAGTAGGACCTAATGATTCCTTGGATTTCCTCAGTGTCTGTTGTTCTGTCTCCCTTTTCATTTCTTATTTTGTTGATTTGTGTCCCTCTGCCTTTTAACTTGTTTGGCTAAGTGTTTGTCTATCTTGTTGATTTTCTCAAAGAACCAGCTCTTGGTTTCATTGATTCTTTGAATTGTTCTCTTTCTTTCTAATGTATTGATTTCAGCCCTGAGTTTGATTATTTCCAGCCATTTAGTCCTCTGGGTGTGATGCTTCAAGTTTCTTTCTGAAGGCACTTAGTGCTATGAACATTCCTCTTAGCACTGCTTTCATTGTGTCTCATAAGTTAGGGTAAGTTGTACCTTCATTTTCACTGAATTGCAGGAAGTCTTTAATTTATTTCTAAATTTCTTCCCTGACCCAGTTATCATTTTTATATATTTATGCATGTATGCAGTTCAAGTACATACATACAAGCATGCATGTACATAATAAACATAACAAGCTACACACATAAAGATATGTATATTTCATTGGAACTATCATCATAATCAACCCAATGCATTCATATAAACACATCTACTTATACACAAATACATGCACATATATGCACACATACATATCCTCATATGCAATACACATGTGTACACAAATGTTAAGACCATGGTCAGACCCAGTGGAGACAACAACTGGCTGTAAAGAGACTACATGTAGCTAATGAGTACATATATGTGGATTATGATAACACTAACTACCATGACATTAGAGCTCAGATGGCCATTTTAAGCCCAGCTCAAAGATAATATCACCACCTTGGACCCTTTCGCATTCAAGAGAATATTCAGGCTCACTACCATTTCAGGACAAGTTGCTTTGTCCCAGGTGTCTTGCTAAATATTTTCCATACAACACATTGTTTTAGTTTCACAGTGACCCAGTGAAAGCGATCATCAACGCTAGCTGTCTCTCTCCACACAGCACAGATGGCCTTTTTTCTTTTTGGTTTTGAGAATACTTTCACATGTAATACTGCCACTTGATTTTGAGTTTTGCAAGTATGCTGGGAAGTAGGAAAGTTTGATATTGTCATTTTCAATTCAGCTGAGACTCCCAGAAGTTAAGGAACATTTTTAAGCCCATAACAGCTTTAAGCCGGATCTTATCCTTCCATTTCCATGCTTCAGTTTCAGCAGTTTTGTGCATTTATTCCTTTGTTCATTTCTCATGTATTTATGTTCCCTATAACTTTCCGGAGTTTGTCCTAGGTACTATGAAAACAAAACAAAGTAAAACAAACAAACAAAAAAAATTGGGTGAGACGGAGGCTTGACTTCAAAATAGTTGTCATTTTAGAGGGGAGAAAAGCCAATAGAGAGAAATATCACAGTATCATAAGCCAGAGGCTGGACGGCGACTTGGAAAAACTGGCTGGAAGAACTGGTTCTGCTGAGGAAGTCTGCAGTGCTGGGGGTAGGGGAGTGTTATTAGAAAAGCTGTTTTTCTATGTAGTGCTTTCATCTGTTGGGAAGGCTGGTTGGCTTCTGTGAAAGTGTAAAGTTAGTCATGTTCACCTACTTTTTGCTTTCTGCAAGGGCTGTAAGGAGGTAGTGATTGATTGCAGCAGTTTCTAAATCTGGGCAATATGAGTTTTTTAATTATTTAGGAGTCAGTAGGGTTTCTGCTTACCACAGCTAAATTATTATAGTCAAGAAACCACATATTTGAGTATAGCATTTAAAACTGGATATGCAGCAACCTATTTTAAAAAATGGGTTACAGGTGAGAAAAATTCTAATTCAAACCCAAGTTAAATGTTATCTTTTTTATGACGGTCATGTGGATTGTTTGGGTTTTGTCTTTTAATTTTTTTGGTGTGTTTTCATTTCTTCAGTCTCTCTCCCTCTTTCTTACTGAATCCCATGCTTGCTCTCTCATCTTCTCTCTTTCCATTTCTTTCTTCATCTTATTGAAAATTCAAAACATACTCACTTAAAGGTTGCAGAATAGCATAGTTTATAATCTTATAATCTATCCTAGCATTCTTTCATGTTTTTTTTTATACAGTAGCACCTTTGGAGAGTGTGTTGTTTTAAAAAAAAATGTCTTTATTCAGTCTGTGAGGTAGTAAGAGCAGGAATTTGGGAGGTATTTAGGAGGGCACGTGGAGGGGTTAGAGAAAGGAAAGAGGACGTGATATAATTATATTTTAATCTTTAAATAAATAAAAACTATAGTCTTGTTATTTAGAAAGTTTTGAAGGAGTGACAAAGTAGAATGAGAATGTATATATCTTTTTAACCACCCTAACTCTATAATTGTGGAGAGGCACACAATTTAAACGAAAGAAAAAGTTTTAAAGAGATGTCTCATGTGGTATTAGTTTATCTACCAGTATGCAGCTCACTTGGACAAGGTGTTTTTGGCAGAGTTCAGCCAGAATAAACAATACGTACAAGCTTTTGGCTGAACACCTCAAATAAGAACAAAGCACAATGCAAGAATAGATGCATAAACATTTTGACTTTATATAAAGATATCATTGCTGTTGCTGTTCTGGAAGCTCATTCTGTTTAGTCTTTAGGATAGCGTAGTCATTTTTTCTGTCACTGGAATGATGACTTCATTTGTTTCCTTGTCCTTTATTTTCTGGAAGTCAGCCTTCTTAGTTGGGGAAGTTAGGATATCTGGGAATGTACTGTGCTAACTACTAGGTGAAAAACTGTAAATCGCTAATTACAGTACAACTGTTAGTCATCACCATCACCAGCATTAGATATGGGCAGTGGCTTCAATTAGAAGCTTTTATGCTTTATTTTTGTTTATGTGTATGTCTCTGTGTGCACACCACATATGTGCTGGTGTCTGCAGAGGTCAGAAGAAGTCAAGCAATTTGCTGGAACTAGAGTCACAGGCAGTTCTGAGCTATCTGATGTGGGTGCTGGGAAGCAAACTTCAGTCCTCTGGATGAGCAGCAAGTACTCTTAACTGATGAACCGTCACTTCATTCCCTCACATGTAGATTTATTCCCAGATGAATAAACTTTGATGTTATTTTCATAATAGAAACAACTTAAAGTAAATAAAAGGACACTGTAAAGTAAATCAGAGTTCCTTTAAACAACAGGAGGCATTATAAATGCATAACGTATTAGATATTGTATATTTATATTGCATTGTGTAATGAAAAGAGTATACAAAATTCTGTATCCAAAATGAGTTCAACTCTATGAAAAGTGCCTGGAAATGATATTGGAAAGTAAAGTGTCAAGAAGTTAACACTGGTTGCTTCTGAAAAGTATGATTATGACTGTGTTAAAAAGGCAATTAATCACAAAAACAGATGAATTCTAAAATATAACAAGTTACATGTTTTAAAACTAAACATTTCTTATCTATATATCCTTTACAGAAGTTCATAGTGCATTCAGAGTGACAAAAGTTGACAAGGTCTAATGGTTAACAGGTCTAAAAGCAATAAGAATATATGTCTTTTCAATTAGGACTGGCTAAGCTACACATTTTTTAGCTTTCTTTGGGTTCGATGATCTTATCAACCTTTCATTTTAAGAAAAAAGGTAAATTTAAAATGACAGTATATAATGCCTTAAGGTAACAAGGTATAAGGAATTACAACAAAACAGTTTGTATATAATGACATCAAGATTTTTACTTAATTAGACATTGCTTGGTATTCAATTATAATTTGGGTTCATGGGAAGTTTAAGCCAACTTGCTTATATTTATGGTGTATACCAGGATTCGTAATGAAAGTTTATTTTAAAGACACAATCTGTCTCAAGCTTATTTACTAGTGAGGTATATGAAGGTCCATAAAGGTATTTACTACAGCCAAAAACTTTCTATATTTGTTTCAGAAGTTCTAAAACAATTTAATGTTTAAAATTGCACAAAACTAAAGTCCAAGTGGATCAAAGACCTCAACATAAAATCAGACACACTAAACTGCTTAGAAAAAAAAGTGGGGAAGAGCCTTGAACTAATTGACACAGGAGACAACTTCCTGAACAGAACACCAACAGCACAGGCTCTAAGAGCAATGATCAATAAATGAGACCTCATGAAACTGAAAAGCTTCTGTAAAGCAAAGGACACTGTCATCAGAACAAAACGACAGCCTACAGATTGGGAAAGGATCTTAACCAACCCTATATCTGACAGAGGACTAATATCCAGTATATATAAAGAACTAAAGAAGTTAAACAGCAAAAATCAAGTAATCCAATTAAAAAATGGAGTACATGGGTAAACAGAATTCTCAATAGAGGAATATCAAATGGCAGAGAAACACTTAAAGAAATGCTCAACCTTATTAGCCATCAGGGAAATGCAAATCAAAACAACCCTAAGATTTCACCTTACACCCATCAGAATGGTGAAGATCAAAAACTCAAGAGACAACACATGCTGGAGAGGATGTGGAGAAAGGAGAACCGTCCTCCATTGCTGGTGGGAATGTAAACTTGTACAACCACTCTGGAAAGCAATCTGGCGCTTTCTCGGACAACTAGGAATAGCGCTTCCTCAAGATCCAGCTATACCACTCCTAGGCATATACTGAAAAGAGTCTCACGTACACAATAAGGACATTTGCTCAACCATGTTTGTAGCAGCCTTGTTTGTAATAGCCAGAAGCTGGAAACAGCCCAGATGTCCCTCAGTGGAGAAATGGATATAGAAATTGTGGTACATCTACACAATGGAATATTACTCAGCAATAAAAAACAAGGAAATCATGAAATTTGCAGGTAAATGGTGGGATCTGGAAAAGATCATCCTGAGTGAGCTATCCCAGAAGGAGAAAGATGCACATGGCATATACTCACTCATATAGACATATAATATAGGATAAACCTACTAAAATCCGTACACCTAAAGAAACTAATCAATGGAGGACTGTTGCTAAAATGCTCAATTCCAATCCAGAAAGGCAAAGAGGCTGGACATCAGAAGAAGGAGAAAAGAGGGAACAAGTCAGGAGCCTGACACAGAGGACCTCTGAAAGGCTCTGCCCTGCAGACTATCAATACAGATGCTGAGACTTATGGGCAACCTTTGGGCAGAGTGCAGGGAATCTTAGGAAAGAAGTGGAAAACAGTAAGATCTGGAGAGGACAGGAACTCCACAAAGAGAGCAACAGAACCAAAAATCTGAGCACAGGGGTCTTTCCTGAGACTGCTATTCCAACCAAGGCCTATGCATGGAGATAAACTAAGACCCCTTCACAGATGTAGCCCATGGCAGTTCAGTATCCAATTGGGTTCCATTGTAATAGGAACAGGGACTGTCTCTGACATGAACTGATTGGCCTGCTCTTTAATTACCTCCCCCTGAGGGGAAGCAGCATTACCAGGCCACAGAAGAAGACAAGGCAGCCCCTCCTGATGAGACCTAATTGACTAGGATCAGAAGGAAGGAAAAGAAGTCCTCCCCTATCAGTGGACTTGGGGAAGGGCATGCATGTAAAGGGTGGAGGAAGGGAGGGATTGGGACAAGAGGAGGGAGGGAACCACAGGGGGGATACAAAGTGAATACAGTGTAATTAATAAAGAATTAAAAATTGTTTGAATCAAATCAGGAATTCCATATCAGGAATTAATTCATCTAAATAGCAGTGCATCTATGATAATATCCCATAAGAATGTTGTTTAATCAAAGGATGTAAATACCAGGGAAATGACAATTCACACCATACCAGAGGGTAGAGAGATGCAGCAGTGCACAAAAAATGAGTGTCAGAGACTGGAAGTAATTCTGGGGTGTATCATTGTAGAGACCTTGCAAAATACCAGATCCCCTTCCCGAAGACCCACTTTCCCAACAAGCTCCTTTAGCAGAATAGCTCCTCACAGGACTGATTGTTATTTTATTTTTTTATACTTTCTTTCTTTTGCAAATTTTCTACAGTAAGCATTTAATTTCTTGCATAATCAGAAAACTTTTTTTTCTAACTAAAATGACAAGCATGCCAAAACCATACAGTGGAAAAACAAGAGTATCTTCAAAACAAATGATGCTGGTCTACCTAGATGTCTACATGTAGAAAAATACAAATAGATCCATATTTATTACCCTGCAAAAAACTGAAGTCCAAGGGGATCAAAGACCTCAACATAAAACTAGACACACTAAATCTGTTAGAAGAAAAAATGGAAAAGCGCCTTGAACTCATTGGCACAAGAGACAACTTCCTGAACAGAACACCAAGAGCACAAGCTCTGTCTTTCTGCTTCTGGGTAACCTCATTCATGATGATCTTTTCTAGTTCCCACCATTTGCCTCAACATAAAATCAGACACACTAAATTGGTTAGAAGAAAAAGTGAGGAAGAGCCTTGAACTCATTGGCACAGGAGATAACTTCCTGAACAAAATACCAACAGCACAGGCTCTAAGATCAACAATCAATAAATGAGACCACATGATACTGAAAAGCTTCTTTAAAGCAAAGAACACTGTTGTCAGAACAAAATGACAGCCTACAAATTGGGAAAGGATCTTCACCAACCCTATATCTGACAGAGGGCTAATATCCAGAATATATGAAGAACTCAAGAAGTTAAAAAGTAACAAACCAAGTAATCTAATTTAAAAAAATGAGGTACAGAGCTAAACAGAGAATTCTCAATAGAGGAATATTGAATGGCAGAGAAAAACTTAAAGAAATGCTCAACATCCTTAGTCATCAGGGAAATGCAAATCAAAAAGACCCTGAGATTTCACCTTATACCCATCAGAATAACTAAGATCAAAAACTCAAGTGACAATACATTCTGGGGAGGATGTGGAGAAAGGGGAACCCTCCTGCATTGCTTCTGGGAATGTAATCTTGTACAACTACTTTGGAAATCAATCTGGCACTTTCTCAGACAATTAGGAATAGTGCTACCTCAAGATTCAGCTACACCACTCCTAGGCATATTTCCAAAAGATGCTCAACTACACAACAAAGACATTTGCTCTACCGTGTTCGTAGCAGCTTTATTCATACTAGCCAGAATCTGGAAACAACTCAGATGTCCCTCAACAGAGGAATGGATACAGAAATTGTGGTACATTTACACAGTGGAATACTACTCAGCAATTAAAAACAAGGAAATGGAGAAACTTGCAGGCAAAAGGTGGGAACTAGAAAAGGTCATCCTGAGTGAGATATCCCAGAAGCAGAAAGATGCACATGATATGTACTCACTTATGAGTGGCCATGAGACATATAATACAGGATAAGCATACTAAAATCTGTACCCCTAAAGAAGCTAAGCAACAAGGAAGACCCTGAGTAAGATGATCAATCCTAACTCAGAAAGGCAAATGGAACAGACATCAGAAGAGGAGAAAACAGGGAACAAGACAGGAACCTACCACAGAGAGCCTCTGAAAGACTCTGCCCAGCAGGGTATCAAAGCAGATGCTGAGACTCAGCAAACTTTGGGCAGAGTGCAGGGAATCTTATGAAAGAAGGGGGAGATAGAAAGACCTATTGGGGACAGGAACTCCACAAGGAGAGAAACAGAACCAAAAAATCTAGGCACAGGGGTCTTTTTGAGACTGATACTCCAACCAAGGACCATGCATGGAGATAACCTAGAACCCCTGCACAGATGTAGCCCGTGGCAGTTCAGTGTCCACATGGGTTTCCCTAGTAAATGGGAAAAGGGGCTGTCCCTGACATGATCTCTGTGGCTGGCTCTTTGATCACCTTCCCCTGAGGCAGAAACAGCCTTACCAGACCACAGAGGAAGACAATTCAGCCTGTCCTGATGAGACCTAATAGACTAGGGTCAGATGGAAGGGGAGGAGGACCTCCCCTATCAGTGGACTGGAGAAGTGGCAAGGGAGGAGAAGGAGAGAGGGTAAGATTGGGAGAGGATGAGGGAGGGGGCTACAGCTGGGAGACAAAGTGAATAAATTGTAATTAATAAAAAAAGAAAAAATAAAGACAAGCAAGTCTCAGAATCCCAGTGCCTAGAAGCAGATCAGCCAATCTGTTTTGAATGTTTCCAAGGCAGTGAACCAGGCAAAAAAGTAAGCAGGATGATTTCAGAGTCCCCAGGGGAGACTTGTATAGTTAGTTCCTAGGAAACCAGAAGTTTTAGCCACTCAAAACACATGTAAGTGTTTTTGGTGTGAATCAAAACCTTCCATTAGACATAATTTCAACAGCAGCTGTTACACAACCTGTATAAACTATTTTTGGTGTGAACCAAAATTTTAACAATATAGACACTGTTAACTATTTCATGATCCCATAGGTACAAGGCTCATCTACAGCTAACCGGGATTAGCTGCCTTTATTTAGGGAAAATGTCTGATGTTGTAGGAAAATGCCTGATAAAAATACCTTGGCTGAGAAAGAAGGCTTGGTTGGCCAAGAGTCAGGGCAGCCTTTCTGTCTTTCTAACTGCTTTATGTTACTCCTGATTTTTGAAGGCTTTTGACATGGCTTTAAAAAATCAACAGATTAAAGGAAAGTCATAAGTAATTCACACCCATTCTCATAAGAATAACATAACTATGTAAATAATGACATCATGTTCTTATTTCCTCTAGTTCCTTCCGCCAGGAATAAGCGATGTTAATCTGATGTGTATCTTTACACCTTCCTCCAGGATATGTGATACATTTAAACATACACAGTGTTGTTAAAGCTTCTCCTTCACTACTTTTGTTTGAAAAAATACAGAATCCTGAGCCCCATCCTAGGATTTTAAAAAACAGACTTTTCAAAGAACTTTAGTGAGTCTTTTAATGAAAAAAAAAAGGGGTTGGTAAATCTTCTCTGTGCATTATTTTGTAGTTTATGTTTATCCCTTTGTATATCATTATTCCTTTCAGGTTATCATCTAAGCACAAACGTGCTTAGATGATATTTATTTTTTTGGTGTGTATTGGGGAAAATGAAAAGATTCAGTTAAAAGTGAATTATTTAGTTTGCAAAAGATAATTTTTCTTTATTCTTGAGAATTTCATATATGTATATAATGAAATATTCACACCCTCCCTGAACATTCCCCTCTAAATTTCACGGATTTTTTATAACTCACTAAGTCTAGTTAATGCTTCCTGTGTGTGCATTTTTTGTTGTTGTTTGTTTTTGGTGTTACCTAGATCATAGTGAATCTACCAGTGGATGTAACCTATATGAAGAATGATCTCCCTCCTGTAGCAAATATCCACTGACAACAGCTCATCAGTTAGGTGTTTAGAGATTACCTAACTCTTCTATGCTGGCATTTTGGCTATCTTGATCTTGTGTAGGCTGAGTGCAGGTAAGCATAACTGCTATGAGTGCATGAGTGCAAAAGGAATGTCATGGCCAAAACACAGTAGTTTGTAACACTCTTGATCATCCTCCAGCTTACTAAGAATATTTCAAACAATGTTAAAAGAAATAAAGGCTAAGCTGGGTGATGGTGGCACATGCTTTTAATCCCAGCACACAGGAAGGAGGCAGAGGCAGGTGAACTTGGTGAGTTTGAGGCCAGCCTGGTCTGCAGAGTGATTTCCAGGACAGCCAAGGCTACACAGAGACACCCTGTCTTGAAAACCAAAATAATAAATAAGTAACTACGTAAGTAAATAAATAAAAAGCTAGATTAGAAGAAGATAGCTGTAACACATACAGTGATATCACTAATGATAAAAAGATGTTGCAAATTAAAAAGTGAAAGGAAAACAAATACTACTGCAGTAAGAACCATTCTGAGATATTGTTAGTGACCAGTATGTAAGTTGAGAAATACTCTTTGAATCACCACCTATGAAAGAGAAAGGAAACTGTGGATAGATAGATAAGACGATCTCTTACATAGACTCAAAGATGGTGTCACCTGAATGGCCAAGCAGAATCTCTCATCACTAACTTTCAAAGCCACCATGAGTAATGTGACTGCCATTCATTTTCAGCGTCCACCTGCACATCATGACAGTCTATCCATGGACCAAGCTTGGGCTATTTCTTGTCTGCTGGCCAGAAGTAAATAATTCGTATATGCCACAAGTGTGTGCTTAGGAAGAGATGCTGGTAAAATCAGAGTGGATGTCCTGTGTCTGGCCCACGTATAACAGATACTTGTGCCCCTTTGTCTTCCTGGTGCTGGATCTACCCACTTCTTTACAAAAGCTTATTACTAGGAATGACCAACCCCTTATCACAATGAACAGTTGTAGCTACTTGTTTTCGTATCATTCATTTGCTCCATTTATACCAGAATCCAAAACATACACATTACTGTCAAAGGCTTATAATTATCCTCTGAAGGTGGCATGCCCTCTTTCTTAAGTCCTTGAGATATACATTGTGATTATCCCCATAGGTTTGCTATAAATTCCATTTAGCCATTTCTCTGGCACCATAGGGTATAATGGCCATGTGCTCCAAATTGCATGGCACTGTAGTATATGTATGCTTCAGAATGCCTTCTTGTTCTGGCCCTGCTCAAAGCTACAGGGAATTTGCATCACCTGGTTTGTGGATCATGACAGGTCTTCAGATGGAAAACCCTACTGAATCTTCTATTTTCTGTCTTTTACCTAAGTTGTAATTGCTTTGTTCCCTAATCACGGGCACCTAAATTTTTATTGATGTGGTAGGACCTCTAATCTTCACAGAGGTTATCTTCTATGTTGTGAGTAATTGTATTTTGCTCAAGCTACCAGTGTGAAAGCAATTTCTTGCTTAATAAAGTGGATCAATGTGACATTCTGTGGGATAGCCAGCTTTCTCTTTTTATTTCTTTAAATTTCTTTATTTATAAATTACAGTTTACTTATTTTGTATCCCAGATGTAGCTACCTCCTTCAGCTCCTCACAGTACTACCCTTTTTCCTTCTTCTCCTTGTATGCCCCTTCCCTAGTCCACTGATAGTGGAGGACCTCCTCCTCTTCCCTCTGACCCTAGCCTATCAGGTCTCATCAGGACTGGCTGCATTGTCTTTCTCTGTGGCCTAGTAAAGCTGCTCCCCTATTATGGGGAAGTGATCAAGGAGCCAGACATGGAGTTCATGTCAGAGATAGTCCCTGTTCCCATTACTAGGACATCCACTTGGAAACTAAGCTGCCATGGGCTACAATCTGTGCCGGGGTTCTAGGTTATCTCCATGCATAGTCTGTGGTTAGAGTATCAGTCTCAAAAAAGTCCCCTGTGCCCAGATGTTTTGGTTCTTTTTCTCTCCTTGTGGAGTTCCTGTCCCCTCCAGGTCTTTCTATCTCCCCTTTCTTTCATAAGATTCCCTGCACTCTGCCCAAAATTTGGCTATGAGTCTCAGCATCTGCTTTGATAACCTGGGTAGAGATTTTCCGAGGCCCTCTGTGGTAGGCTCCTGTCCTGTTCCCTGCTTTCTCCCTCTTCCAATGTTCATTCAACTTGCCTTTCTGAATGAAGATTGAGCATCTTACCTAGGGACTTCCTTCTTGCCTAGCTTCTTTAAGTGTACAGATTTTAGTATGATTATCTTATATGTCTCATAGCCACTTATAAGTGAGTATGTACCATGTGTGTCTTTCTGCTTCTGGGATACCTCACTCAGGAATCCAGCTTTCTTCGAACTATTTTACAGCAGTATCTTAGAGAGTTAACAGAGCTATGTAGCACAATGACAGCAATATATTGTTGTGTGAGGGTGTGGCTCAGTGGCAGAACGCTTACATGGCATATATAAAAGCACCTGAGTCTATCTTAAGCACTGCACACACACACACACACACACACACACACACACACACACACACACAGAGAGAGAGAGAGAGAGAGAGAGAGAGCAACACCTCACAAATTTGTATTCATGTCCAACTTATGTGAATAAGGACTTTCTTATCTTTTCTAAACAGTATAGAAGGGAACACTTTACTAAGTTATTGGCCACATATCAAATACCCAAAGATACATTCATCTTCTTTAATAAATATGCCAGTTCTAGCACAGAAATAGAAAGTAGGACACTAACTTGATGATATTACAACATCTGCCATTGCCCAAGATCTTCCCCCCTCCAAAAATCAGAATGAGGAATTCAACATAGATCTGATTCTTACACATTCAATCTTTAAGAATGATACTAATTTAAACATTTTCCTGACACAAACAATATCATTTGCACAATTCTCCACTTTCAAACTTTAAAAATTTTAAAGAATCATCCAGTAGATAAGCAAATTTTTTCATTGTAAATTTATATTTTGTTTATTGGCTTTATCGTTTGTTTATGTGTTCTTCTATTCATCTGTCAACCCATCTAATTTTTGTATGCATTTCAAAGTTGAAGACAAAAGGTCATTTCCCTTGAAACACTACTACATGCATATCTTTGTAGATCAATGTTTGCTTCCCATTCCTTTTGTTTTGTGGACTGTTTCTTTGTTCATAGTTCCCTTTAAGTAAAATTTTCACATAATAAAATATAAAAAGTCTTCATTGTTTTTGACAATGCTTACAGCTTGTCTATTCTACCATTTAAGTGTGTCTTCCCAAACATACTTGTTCACCTGGAACAAGCCTGCCTTGGTGAGACAACACACACCTCACCTATTCCCTTGCACACCAGTTAGACAAGTGACTTTTCCTTCTAAATGACACATAACAAGGAGAAAAACTTGACTACCTACTGACGAGTGGTGTCCATGGCCAGCTGGCACTAAGAGACACCAAGTTTCACAAAGTTAGATTTTGCTGACCCAACAGGATGCACCTGCCTGGTCTGAAGCAACAGGCACTCCTTTTCTTGTTTCTCGTAGTAGTTAGATTGACCCTCTGCTTTTCCCTACAGTGCTCTGGGACACCCTGGACTTAATTTGTCATGACAGGAAAAAAAGCCTTCTAAGCATACATGTTCTATTCAAAGCCAATGATGAAGTCCTTAGGCTTTACTTGGTTCCCAAATAAGTCCCAAGAGAAGTCAGGGGGATCACTTTAAATACAAACACCGCACAAGTAGGAGAATTCTTCGGGAAAGGCTAATTTTAACTCATCCCTGCTGTAGTTTCATGCAAACTATGAAGAAATAAGAAATAACCTCATCTAGGTTGAGTTAAGGTGTAGGCACATTGGCAGGAAGTGGAAGATTCTGATAAGGGTCCAAGTTCAGGACTTGACACTGGCTTTCCTTGTGCAAATTCACCTTACAAGCACAGGATGAATGTAATTGTTTCAGGGGAAGAAAAGGCCTTTGAGACAGGGTCTCATGTAGTTCCAGATGTCTTGGAATTTGCTAGAAAACCAAGGAAAACCCCCTTGAATGAACTAAGAATGAATTCTTGATCCTCCTGCCTCCACTTCCTAGTTGACAGAACTATAGTTATGTACCACCATGCCAGACTATATAATTTGCTTTTTCATCTTCACATTTCTTGGAAACTTCTTCCTTGCTACACAGAAGAAATCACAGAAGACAAAAGCACACTGATGAGAGGCCTTCTAATGCCACACTTCCTAATTAGAAGGCATACCTTTTCCACTTTACTTTGGATTCATGTCCTGAATGGTGAGTTTTGAATCAGGCTGGTGGTTGATCTAGCTTGATTTGCACTTAATGCTTATTTCTCCAGTGGCTTGTTACTGAAAAAAAAAAAAAAAAAAAAAAAAAAAAAAAAAAAAGCTTTGGCACCCCAAGCAGAACATTTGTAATATAATGGAACAACTATTTTGAACAGAGATTTAAAGCAATTTTGTTACAGCCACTAGCATAGCATGTTTTACAGATTTGATCTTAACTCAACTTATAAAGATCCAGAGAAAGCAAACAGATCACCAGAACAAAAAGAAAATCAAGGGCAAAGGTGGGAAAGATTTACTTTCCAAATAACAGGTCAATTAGAGATATAAATGGATCCAGGGAGCTAAATTAGTGAGGCTACTTTTAGGAAAAGAAACCTGTGAAGGGTATCCCCACTTGGGCACAATTAAGCTTGGAACACTCCCTGGGGAAGGAGGTCACTGGAGCACAGTAGGGCTGGCTAAGTGCCTAGCGAGGAAGCACAAGGGACATGAAGAAATTATGTGAGAAGCTCAAGAGTGCACATCAAGTTTGGAGCTCAGGCCTAAAGGTTGGTGATGTGGAATGTTGGAGGAATGGCTGCATACCAGGATGGCTCATGTCTGCTTTGAATAAAGAGAGAAAAAGCTTGCTGAGGGAGAAGCTGGAGCCTACAATTTCTCTGTATCTGCCAAGCATAGTGTGATGACAATAAGAAAATGCTCAATTGTAATAAAATTAGAATTCTCTACCAGAAATGCCAGGCTGAGAGCTAAATGTGTTCCAGGTCACACGTCCTGGCCCCTTAAGCCAGAGGAAAGTCTTCTCTCCCACAGTAGGGAACTAGGGCTCATAGCTAAATTTCCACATGCATATTTTATGGCCTTTGCTCCATCTTTTCTGTAAACTGTAGTTCTAATATGGTATGGGGAGGGTCTGAGAATATGCATTTGTGACATACTCTCCCTGGTGGCCCAGGTACCTTTGGTCTGGTGTAAACATGTTGACAACCACAGCCCAAGGGACTGTGTTTGGGAGACATGAAGGTCAAGGGTCTCTGAACCTGGGGAAACTTGTTAAGAAGCAAGAATTGCATCACATGATCTTAAGGAGTTTTCAGTCAGCTACAGGCTGTCCACTCCTAGTTCTCAGTAATTGTAAAGTACAAGTTAAACCCAAGATCTCATAGCAAAAGTCCTGCACTTTCTTGTATGTTTTTTAAACTCCCACTGTCATGTCCTGTTCTTCCTACATGAGGAGAGAGTGGTGGGGAGAAGTAAGGCTATTATTCCTGGAGCCATTGGCCCATGATGAGCCCCGAGTTCCAGAACAGTGGTATTTGAGGACTACCTACAGCAACTCACAGACCAAAGATCTCAAGTAGTGACTGAGAATGAAAATGCTTGAAAAGCCCAAGTGATGCTGGCTGATGCACCTCAACAGAGGGAATATGAGGTAATCTGTGTCCTTAGGACTGAGGGCCAGTAAGAGAGAGGCAACTTGAACATATACTAGGAAGTTCGTTGCCATGGGTCAGATTTTGAATTGACTTCATTTTTTTTCTAGAGTTATGAGTTTGCAAGAACTCTACCAGTTTACACACAGCATTTCTTCATTGCAAACTAGTCTTCAAACTTTTTTTTTTTTTGGATTGTTGTAGTTTGGGCTTAGAGGAGAAGAGAACTAAAATTATAGAGCTCTATGAAGCTTTGCATTTCCCCAATGTTTTCTATTTGCTACGAGTCGTAGTTCCCTACTGTGGGAGAGAAGGAACCACACAGAGCAGACCAATAATTCCATTTTTTTTTTCTTTCTTTCTTTTTGGTTTTTCAAGATTTGGTTTCTCTGTGTAACCTTGCCTGTCCTGGACTCACTTTGCAGACCAGGTTGACCTCAAGCTCACAGAGATCCACATGCCTATACCTCCCAAAGTGTTGGGATAAAGGTATGCACCACCATGGATTACTTCCATGGTTTTCTATGAATTAATAGCTTTAGAGAGCATAGGTGACTTTTGTAATATCCTACAGCTTATGACAACTAGATTCCAACTGCAACCTAGCTCCAAAGCCCTTCCTCCATGTTAATAGTTGTGTCTATTTTTATATTCCTTCAGCAACTGTGAGGAATACTGGTGGTCACAGTACACAGATGATTCCTTCCCCGGCAATGGCTTTGTTTGAAGAAAGCCTGAGGTGTTTAAGGTGTGCGTCATCCCCAGGTGATAGCCTGTATCCAGTGACTGTTCAAACACGGCTCTGTCACAAAACAGGACCTCTTGGAACTTCCATGGGGTCTTCTGGAACATCATTGAAGCTTAGTCCCATTTCCTTCCCTGTCCATCTCTGTTTTCTCACTCTCTGCAGTTGTCTGTCCTGAGATTGCCCTTCATCCTTCTGCCTGCATGCTCTGGTTCAGTATGCTTCTTTGGGAAGATTATCTGCTTTTAAGATCACAGGCTAGTTCAGTGGAGGAATAAGGCCAGGAATGCTTCTATGTTCAGAGTTTCAAAAGTACCTAGCTGATCTCCTACCCTGATACCTTTCGGGCTTCAGCATGTCAATCCAGGAACTTGGGGTATGTGACCTTATAGAATAAGTCAGAACATTATAGGAGAAGCTCATCCACTCCCTAGAGCCCAGCCCCATAATGCCATGTGCTTCTTCTGTGTATGACTCCTCCAGGGCAAGGCAGTCAACCCTGACCAAATGAACAGACAGCATTAAAAAAACAAAAATCACGTAGAAGGTACAAAGTGTATGACCCAAAGGCCCTAGAGCAAAGGGAAGTTTGCCTTTGTTCCTAAAGCTCTGCCCCAGGATAGAAACTTAGCAGGGATGCTCCCAGGGTTCTGTCACATCCTACAGAAGCACTTCCTGGTTCTGTGTAGCAAACCCCCAGTTTCACAACAGCCCAGTACTTTAGAATCCATCTGCCTTTACTAATACGCCAGGTATTACAGAATCGTTGTTTGGGGGTGACAAAGTGTGATAGAACAAGCCTTAGGTAATTCGGGACACAATGGAGAAAGTGGGGATTGAGAAATTATAGGCTAAAAGAAAGAGACAGAAAACTTAAGATATTTTCAGGAAGGCTATCAGTCAGTACTAAAAGGACCAAGTTTTTAATCCACAGCTCCTTTATAAAGACAAAGCAAACAGTTCACATCAATACAAGGACAGGGTTCACAAAACAGTTAAATTGTTTTCAAAGACCACATTCCTGTACGGCAGACATGGTCCAAGGTCTCACAGACAAGTTAAAGAAACTTGGCAAAACCTCCCACTTATTTCTGCTTCAAGGTAAAAGCTAAAATGAGTTTTTCACTGAATATAACAAAGCAGCTTGCCCAGCAAACAGCTGTTTACAGCTTGAGAAAGAACTTCTGTTTCCCACAATAGTGGAACTTTATGTCATGGCCTTTTGATTGCCCTGTGGAGCTGCACTGATAGAATGGGCATAGATTCTTTTACTGTCTTGTTTAAGGCTTCCTAGTGGCGGGAAACAAAGCTAGAGGAGACCAGGTCCTGGGCATTTAGCAGCTCACTTGCCTCTGGGAAATCACTTCGGAAACAGAGAGCTGGAGAGGGTCTGAGAAATGCTTGAAACCCCAGCTACCAATCATTATGCTAAATGCTTATTGAGGACACAAACCCCAAATGCCACAAAGGTAAATAAAATCACAATGCCCAGAAGCAAGCAGAACAGGAGGACCATTTATGCACCTCTTAGAAGAAGGCAGTCAGTAAGCCCATTGAGAGATGGCCAAGAATTGAATGTAAAAATCAAGGGAAGAACAAGGCTTTGCACATGCTGTGCTGTGTTTATGGAGGAAGAAATGGCAGTGGGTCGCTCAGGAAGGAGGATTGAATTTGATGTCAAGCATAAGCATCCTTGCTAAAATATCTCTAAAATGAGCATTTTAGGGAATTATTTATTTTTATTTATGAGCATGTATGTGTAGCTGTTTATCATTTCTGCACCAAAGTAATACATGTACAGAGATTCATTAATTTTTTGGAGATTCATTATTTTGTTGTCTGTACTTTGGTGAATTTTGGAAGTTTAAAGACAAGAATAAAATTTTAAAAACACAAATACAAGAAATTTAATGGAGAAATCTAGTTCAATGATATCATCTTGACATATATTGTTTTTATTGTGTGTCTACAGTTAGATTTTTGTATCAATGTGTTCTACATCTAAACATATATATTATACTCACATATTGTACTATGTATATAAATTTTATACACATATATTTCTTATGCATATATACATATTTATATTAGTTTATATTATAAATATATTTAACCAACCCCAGATTAAAATATTTTGAACTGAACAGGTACAAATTTTTTCTTGTCACTTTTTCAAGAAATACAGCACAAAAGTTATTTACATAGCATTTACATTCATTATATATTAAAAGTAATCTAGAGATATTTACAGTATATGAGAGAATAAGGGTAGGTTATATGAAGTTGTTACACCATGTTATGCAAGGAACTAGAGCAAACACAAAATTTGGTGTCTTCAGGGGTTCTGAAACTGTTCACCCATGGACACTGAGTTGACTGGATACATATATTGTATATAGATCTGTGTGTAAATGCATACATAGATACTTGATTTCCCAAATAAAAGGTATCATGTTACACAATGTTGTGTGACTTTACTTGTGGAGTGTCTTTCTATTTGTGCCAGGTAGAAACAGAAAGAGCAGATCAAATAAATCATTCCATTGAAACCCAGTCTGGTGAAACAATGAGGTTCTTTTGGGGAGGAGGGTTACTTACAGGGGCATGGGTGGGTGGCTAGCAATTTAGGCAGCTGCTTTGCCAAAAGACCTCACCCTAGCATGGATTACTACTCACAAAATGCTGCATTAGCATAGGACCCTAGGCAACTTGCACATTTCTGATCCATGGAAGAATCGCCTCTTCCCCACCAATTGTTTACCATATCCAGTTTCATAAGCCTTATGGGGGAAGTTAGTTCCAAAAACAAAACAAAACAAAAAAAAAAAACATACAAAAAGCCAATAGGTTATTTTAACGTTATCACCAGGGCTTGCTGGCAAAGGCCTGTAATTCAAGCTACTTGGAATATTGACGAAGGATGACTGCATGTTTAACCTACTTGGGCCACAAAGGAATTTCAAGGCCAGCACCCCAGTAAGACGCTATCTCAAAATAAAAGGTGAAAAGTGAGCCAGAGATACATTGTTCAGTGGTCGAGTAATGAGGTGTGATTCCTGTTGGTATAATGTTCTTGTGGAATGTATACAATTTACCCTTGTTCGTTCAAATACTGGTTTCTCTACCCCACCATCTGGTTTCAATCCGGACATTGCATTGTACCTGTCTCAAGTTTGTGTAAACATGTCACCATTTGTTCTCTCTATTGTCAATAAAACAACCAGCCACAATGCTGAGCAATGGAGAGAATAGGGTGGGACATCCTGGTCTGAAGGGGAGGAGAAGAGAGAGTGAGAGGATTGGGCAGGAGAGATCGGCAGGAGAGGACTTGGAACCATGTGGAGAGATGAAACTGGACCTAAGATATGACTAAAAGCAAGTGTAATGTGAGCAATCTGAATGGGAGGAAACTATGCAGGCTTAGGAGGTTTAGGATGGAGTAACTATTCCCCAGCATTGTGCTCTAGGTTAATCAAATAAATCCTAGTCTCTGTGTGGTGATTTGAGTATACAGCTGGCTTACGAATAAGCACTGCTTAACTAAAAGATAAATCAATAGTAAATATTAATAACCCACAACAGATGCTCCAGATACAATCCTAGTACACGCATGCAAAAATCTCAATGTGACTAAAATGAAAGTGAAAATCACAGTGAGATGACACTTCACTCTAGTTAGAATGACAAAATGACAAAAAAAAAAAAACAATTACTGGTATATAGATGTGGAGAAAAGAAAGCCTTTACAAACTGTTGTTGTGAATGCAAATTAATATTTCCATTATGGGGAAAATGTATGGCGTTTCCTCAAAAAAAAAATTTAAACACAGAATTACCTAGAATCAAACACAGAATTATCTAGACATCCCAAAGTTGAGTATATAGCCAAAGGAAATGATATCACTAAAAAAGAGGAGACACCTGCACTTCCATGTTTATCGCAGTACTAGTCACAATAGCTAAAACTTACATTCAACTTAAATGCCCAACAGGTAAATTGGGAAGTGATTAAGAGAAGCAATCATTAGTAGAAGTTAGGCAACAGGTATTAGTTATAAGGAATAATGTCTAGTATTCTATCATACAATAAGGCATCTATGGTGAACAATAAAGTACTGTAAACTTCTAAATATGTAGACTTAAAAATGTTTTTATTGCAAATAAAAGATAAATGTAGTGATAGGCATGGTGATCCTCCCCAGTGTTGGAACAGAGGCTGAGGATGTATGTGCACACACAGAAAAAGAAATGAAGGATGCAGCTTGGCGGTACATGTCTAGTGTGCCCTTAAAGGACCTGCGTTTGATGCCAACATGAAAAAAAAAAAAAAGTATAGGAAGTCAACATGCTAGCCATCTCCATTTGGTTAACATAGCCTGTGTAAATGTAGATTCATCTACAACAGGCATGTCCTCTAAAAGTTGAATATTGGGCCTCCGAAAAGGCTCAGTTGTCGGTGAAGGTCTGAGAATTTGAGTTCGAGCCCCAGCCCCATAAGATGCAGTGGAAGGTGAGAACCTACTACTGCAAATTGTGTGTTGATCTTCATACACACAGACACACAATAAATAAATGCAATACTAAAAACTATTTTGAAAAATCCACATGACTTAGAGACAAGGATGATGGGTAAGTGGGCAAAGTGCTTGCTGTGCAATTATGAGCTTGGTAGCGCGAGTTTGTAACCCCAATCACAGTGACAACCTGACTTCAGTGTTTGGCCTTCAGTAGTAAGTGGTGTGCAGCCAGTGTACCTTCAAGCGTACAAATGCGCAAAACTGCATATTACTTTATGCACTTTCTACAACTTAATCATTCCCTGATTGTCAGCAAGGAAATTCAGTTTCTCCTTTTAGAAAGTCTCCCTGCATGCTTGAAGGCTTGGTAGGCAGTTTGCCAATTGCATTCTAGAAAGTTCCGGGTACTTCCATACACTTTCGAAGCAGCTAGTGGGAATCATCTCCTTTACCTCCAGTCTGCTATCTTCCCAGATGGCAAAACGTAGCCCTTCGAACTTGAAATACTTGTCTTATCCTGCCTGTTAGTCAGGCAGCCTAAGTGAGACTCTAGAAATCCCAGGCACGCTTTCCTTCTTCTGGCCACATTCCCGCCCCTCCCCACACACCGCCATCCCCCCTCCCCTCGCGCTTTTCCCGCTCGGCCTGCCTGGCCTATGGCAAACGCCAAGAATTAATTAGGGGCGGGGATGGAGGAGCGTCTGTCAGGGGATCGCCATATTTCTGTACGGCCCTGGGGCAGCCCTGGCAGTCAGTGGGTCAGGAGAGGTGCTGACAAGGCGGGGCGGACCCTGGGTTCCTCCGGCTTCCCCCCTCCCGCTGGGGACAGGTGGCCGCACTGCGCCCCGCCTCCGCCAGCTGCGAGTGGGAACCAGGGTGAGCCAGTCCAGGACGGCCACCGCCCGCTGCGAGTCCGTGGACGGCACGGCTTTAGTGCAGGAACAGCCGGCCGAGGGGTCCGGCAGCTACGAGGGACTATCCTGGCGGCCAAAAAAATGCTCCTGTACCGAGGGTCCCCCGCGGGCCCTGGGGCGCCGAGTGTCGGACTGGCCAGGGCGGCCAGCGTCCCGCAGGCCTCCGGGATCCGCCTGAGCACGGTGGGTCCGGGGCGTTGGGGGGGACAGAGCGGCCCGAGGGGACGGACTGTCGTGCTAGCAAGCACTGGTCCCTGGGCTGCGGGGGGCGAGCAGGGGATGGGGTGGGGGGCTGGGGGGACGAGGCCTCACATGGAACTGGACCTTCTCTCACCCCCAGATGAGCCCCCGCTACCTCCAGAGCAACTCCAGCAGCCACACGCGACCCTTCAGTGCCATCGCGGAGCTGCTAGGTGAGTGACGAGGGCGGGCTGGGCAGAGGGGTTTGCAAAGCCCTGGGCAGCGGTGCCAGCGTGGTGCGGTGGACCCGAGAGGAATGTACGAGGCGTGTGGGGCGGGTCCTCCCGGGGCGGGCTCGGGGGCCTCAGCCATGGTGTTCTCTGACGGGCGGGGGTGTGGGGGGGCATGGAGCGGGAAGACGACCCTAGATCCCACCGGGAAAACCCAGGAACCGAGCTGCATACGAAGAGTTTGGATAGGGTTCCCGCGCCCCTGTTGTTCTGTCTGGTTCGTGATGTTCCAGTCACTTTAGGATTCTTAGTTAATAATCAAAAAGCAATGCATAAAAACATCGGGCCCGAGGCGACTGGGTTTGACAACGGCTGGCGGCCGACAGAGGGCCCCAGGCTGGCAAAGGAACAGTGCAGAGGACCATGTAGAGTTGTCGGAAAGATCTGGAAAAGACTTCTTTAACTTTAGAGACGAAGTCTAGGAATGATGGGACGTCTCTTAAGAGATGATGACACGAGTGCATTTGGCTCCTTGCGACTGCAGAGAGGGCTAGGTCCATAGTCCGCGAGCGCCCTCACACCGCTGGAATGAATAGGGAGGACTTGAGGACTTAACCTCTGGGCGCAGGGGTGCTCACTTACAAAAATATTTTCAGTTGATTCCTTGAAGGTGATTCCTACAGCTTCTGCAGTAATGTATTATCCGGAAAGCAAAGATGAAAAGCAGTTCTGTACAAAACGCAGCAGCACACAGTCCAATTATTTCAAAACTGAGAGAAGGGAAACAAATTTTGGAGCTAGTTAGCACAGACAAAATCTTGAAAATGGTTTTAGAGCTACGTGGGTATGTAGGCCATCCATCGCTGTGGCCATGCCAGGAGACTTGTTTTTGTAAAGATGTTGGTGAGCTATGGGAAAAGTCAGAGACTTATTTGGAAGGTAATGGAGAATTCTGATGATTGGTTTGGCTGTAACCCAAAATGCCATAGAATAGGTTGCATTATAGAAAGTTCAAGAGAAATGTGCGGCAGTGATGATACAGTTTGAATTTCCAGATGGATGGCGAATCTATCTTCAAGGTTTTTCACTGTATCTACATTGAGCCTTTGAATAAAGGAATGAGATCTCTGTGCCTGAAGCTTATGTTAAAAGAACAAAAGAGGAAATGTAACAATATAGTAGATAGAAGACAAAAAAAAAGTATTGTGGAAAAGTCTTCTATTTTTTTACAGTTGCTTACTGCTATACGTGTGTTGTTCGTTTTGCACTTTATAGGTGCTTTAGTAAATTTTCAATCTGTAATTTGAAATATATGATTTGTCTTTTCCCTACTTTCTTTTTATTGGTGTTAGAACTTGAACCTGGAGCTTCATGAATTCTAAACAAGTGATCTGACACTGAGCTACATCAATTACTTTATATGATTTTCTTTTCTTTTTGGTTTTTGAGACAGGATCTCACTATGTAGCCCAGCTGGCCTGAAATTTGCTGTGTAGCTCAGGCTAGCTATTAGCACACAGAGATCTGCCTGTGTCTGCCTCCCAATGATAAGATTACAGGCATATGTTACTAAACTCAGCTCACTATGATTTTTAAGCATTAAATTTAAAAAATAGACCTGACTGGCCTAAGATGGCCATCCTGAAAGGGAATATATGTATATTATATACATATACATACATACATATGTGTATAAAAAGACGGATTTTCTTTTAAAAACCAAGTCGCAAATATTAGTAGGGCAAAAGAACATTGGAGTGTTTACTGGTAACCCAAAATTTTCATTTTGGCTTTTCCTTCAACTGTTTTCTCTACCTCCTCATTGATTTTTAGGGAATCACGCATTTGATAAACATTTATTAACCGTCCACTTTGGACAAGGTCACTGAGATAGGGAGAAAATGGATATAATCCAGATCCCTTTTATTAAAATATGTGAGAAAAATGTAAAAAGGTTTACAGTTTCTGTTACAACCAAGTAGAAAATGATATATAAAAACTGTTGTACACAAGCGCTGTAGAAGTACAGACAGGAACAGAAGCGTCACAAAGGATTTGTGGAGGTAGGGGGCATTTGAGAAGAGATTTGAGGGGTTGGGACATGTGGATACAGTGAATGGAAGTATATTCTTCCACTCACAAGGAACAAATCGGTGAGCAAAAATATGAAGACTATCTTCTAGGTCCTTGAATTTAATTGGAGCACTGAGTTCACAAATAGGAAACTATACAACTTTTAAAAAGTTGAAAAAGAGCTTTCAAAAATATCTTTGTAGCTTTATCCTTGAAAATGAGTAGGATTTTTTTTTTCTTTCCAAGATGAGTAAACAGAAGTTTGGAAAAATAACTGTACTTTTCTAAGGTTACATGTCTGGTAGGTAGCAGGTTCGGTCACAAACACAGGTCATTTTACTTCAAATTCCAAGTAGGAAATGAGGTTAGAAAGGTGAACTGGAAACCAGGATGTGACTGGGAGGCTTGGCATTTGACCTGGTAGCCTGATAAGATGTCGTGATTAGATCTATGCTTTAGGATAGTTGATCTTAGGGGAGTGTAGTTGGAGACGTGGATTTTAATGACTGGTTATGACGTGATTGCGATAATACAGATGAGAGGGAATAATGAGACTAGAATAAGCAAGATGTAATAGAACCCGGGCGGCTTATAGAGCAGAAAGATGCATTAAAAATGATTTTTTTCAAAAGGTTTTATTTATTTTTTAGGTGTATGAGTGCTTTACCATGTATTTAAGCATACCACATGCAATGAGTGTGGTGCCCAGAGGCTAGAGAAGGTGTCAGACCCCTTAGATCTGGAGTTATAGACAATTGTGAGCCACCATGTGGGTATTGGGAACCAAGCCCAGAGCCTCTGCAAAAGCAGCAATTGATTTTAACCACTGAGCTATCTCTTCAGTCCCATAAAAACAACTTTTTAAATAGGAATCAAACTCACAGTTTCACACAAACCAGGAATGTATTTCACTGAGCTAAAACTCCAGTCCCTAAAGTGGGTTTTGAGAGCCATACTGGCCATATAGAAACTATGTGTTTGTTTGCGTGTGTGTGTGTGTGTGTGTGTGTGTGTGTGTGTGTGTGTGTGTAAGAGTAGCCTTGTGACCAAAGATGATGATATTACTTTTATATTTTTACCTGCTTGTAAGTTGCCTTGTACTGCAACAGCCTGTCCATGGAAACCTTGCAAATAACCACGTACTGGAACAGGAATGGATAGGAGGCTTGCGAAATACTCTTTTAAAGCAGTCTTCCGTTCTTTATCTCTCTGAACAATTTGTTAAACATTCTCCCACCCCCCTGCCAGGTTCTGATGAGGCATGAGTCTTCAGTTACAGAACTCTTTTAGAGGACAAGGAATCATGTAGACTGGGTGAATGTGGAACAGCTTAGGAGTTAAGGGTTCTCATGTTCTTGCTAAAGTAACTCAGTAGCCAAAGGCAAGGTGGAGATAGAGCCCTCTTGCTAAGGGATGGCACAGATCAAGACAGGGGAGGTATATGAAATTGTGAAGCTAGACTAGACAGATTAAGATAAGGTAACTCTCTCAACCAGCTCCTAGTTAAAGAGTAAGGGTTCTCTTGTTATATCTGTTCATAGTCTATGTGGGCTGGGCTGGGGTAGAAGATAGATTCCCTGGGATATGATAGGATATGCTACATGTTGGCCAGTTCTTACAGGGCTCAACAGCAAGAGGTAGGATTGAAACTGCTTGCATTGTTAGTGCCTTGTAAGTTCATCCATTGAGGCTGATCAAGTTGCTATAATTTCATTTGTTCAGGGCTCCTGAACCATCACATAGAACCAGAAAGTAAGTGTAGAACTCTGCTTGCCAGTCCATGCCCACTGATCTCAATTTCTTCGTCAGACTCTGACCTCTCCTGGACCCCATACTTTCTGTACTTCATGAACCCTCAACTCATGTCTGACTGCTCCAGATAGCTACCATGTAACTCATGAGCTGCCTCTGTTCAGATTCTTTAGTCCACTCCTACAAAGCAAACAAAAACGACCTAGTAAAGGTTAGCCAAAACTTTCATTAGAGAGAAAAAAGAGGTGATTTTTGTCAGAAACCCATAAACTGATTTATTTCATGTCCCAGTGTATAAGTGTGTGCAGTTGGAGTCAGCATGTATTATGTGTTTGAATTCTGAATGTCCACAAAGTATTAGAAAAAAGTTCCTGATAGTCATCATTTTCCATGTAAAAATGATACCTAGCTGGTTGACAAGTTGTATTGGTCTCAATAGCTTTGGCTGTCTACCAGCAGGAATGATTGATAAGAGCTTGCATGCCAAGTAAAATTTCCTGAATGCTGACGGATATAAAAATGCTAGTTCCTTCTAATGATTAAGTGGGGGTGGGGAAACGTGCCTCTTACAGAATAAAGAACTGAATTTCTGTTAATGCCACCATTACTTACCAACATATTACTCCTGCTCAACTATAACCCCAGTACAACTGCCATATTTATGTGGGGCTTAGATCCTACTTGGACTTTACAGATCAACCATAGTAGATCTCAGAAACCCTTTCTAGAGCTGTCCTGATTTTTTCCCAGATTACTGCCAGTGTTAGGTTTATCAGTGACTTTTGGAACACTGTTGTAGCACAAGAAATTAATGTGGATCTCATTTTATTTGTCAGACGTTCCACACATCCAAGTGGATGTAACTGATACTGATAATTGTGTTGTAAAAAATGTATATTTTGATTGTAAGAGATGTTGATGATAGGAAAATTGCATGATTTGATCATGCGTATTGATGCAACTATATCATCAGGACCCCAAGTAGCTTTCTCAGCTCAGCTATATGCTATCAGAAAAGCAATAGAGGATGTCTTCAAGAGAAGGATATATAGAAGGGAAGGTCTCTGTATTGCTTTAAAAAAACTAGTAGAAATAGACATGATTTCAGTTCCTAGTTGTGTAAGACCATTTTGTGTCACTATAACAAAATATCCAAGGATGAATGCACTGTAAATAAGTTCATTTGGATCATGATTTTGGTGCATGGAAGGTCTAAATGGAATCATGGAAGCACCCCTGAAAGGACACCCTAGCTTCATCACAAGGCATCACAATGTCACAGAGAAGTCAAAACCCAGCTCAACATGTACAGAAGGAGCCAAACACACAGGTTGGCCTTGGATTAAAACAACCCATTTTAGTCTAGTCCTTTCAGATCTGGTAGTGTTGGTCCCTTCCATGGTAGTACACTCAGTTACCTAATTCCCTTGTACTAGGCCTTGTTCCTTAAAGGCACTGCCATCTCATCACCACACCAGAGATGGATCTTCTAGCACATAAGCCTTTAGGGGACAAACCATATGCAAACAGTAGCATACAACGCTTTGTATAAAATGTACTTCTAACAGGGCCAGTGAGCTCCAATGAAACTAGTAATCCACATATGTTGATGACCGTGTAAACTGGTGCCTATGACAATAGATGTGGCTTTTCAGATAGTGGCACTCTGGCATGGAGTTTAATATAGTTAAGTTTGATGTCTCTGGAGTCCATTTATAATTAGCCATTTGTGAAGATGTACTTTAGGAGCAACCACAGAAGTATCTATGCAATTTTATACTTTAATTCAGTTTTCCATTTCAAAGGGTAGACATTTAATACAGAGATAAGCAGCAGAACCACTCTCTCTGAACAGATTCTCTGCCATTCTTGGGATTTAAGCAGGCAATTAAATGTTTTAATTTTAACCTCTGACTCCTTGATGTCTTTATAACTATAAACATGGATTAAAAAAAACTGTGGGTTTTTATTTTTTTTTTTTTGCCACTTTTTCACTACATATCTCTGGCTGCCCTGTAACTTGCTATATAGACCAGTCTGTCCTCAAACTCACAGAAATCTAACTACCTCTGCTTCAGAGTGCTGAGATTAAAGGCATGTACCAACACACCAGTACCCATGTTCTTTAACAGAGGAGATGATACTAAAAAGCAGAATTTTTTCTCATTTATTTGTTTTATTCACTTTATATCCTTGTGGCCCTTTCCCACCTCCCCTCTCAGTCCCATCCTTTCTCCCTTATCCCCTCCCCTTTTCCCTTTCCGATCCACCACAGCTCATCAAGTTGCATCAGGACTGAACGTGTCTAGAATTTTTTTTTTTTACAAAGAAACTGTAATGTGCATAAGATACATCCATTTTTACCCAAACTGCTAGTTTAACTTTTTCACTCTGCCCACCTTTTACTATATGTGTTCATGAGCTGTAAAGTGTCTTGAGAGTCAAGGAATAGTAAAGCCAAACCAAAACAAAATGCTTTGCAAATAGCACATTTTCTATAGACCCTGACTTTTTTTTTGGGGGGGGGGGGGGGGGGGGGAGAAAGTCAGACTGCAGGATCATCCATTATATAAAAACTGGAAATCGGCTTTGTGGCTCCATCTGCCATCATGTCCATAGTTCTCAGTAACTCAGTAAGGGCACCATCATTAGTGACTCCTTGCTTATTTTTTGGGACACGCATAGGAAGGAGTTAAAGACAGAGTTAAATTTCTTGTTACTGAACTGGAGATTTTTGATAGATTATTGGAAGGGGAGGCTCTAATGTCGCAGATTTATACCTTTTGCAGATAACGCTGTAGATCCAGATGTATCTGCCAGGACAGTCTTTATAGATGTTGAAGAAGTCAAGAATAAATCTTGTTTGACCTTTACTGATGACGGATGTGGCATGACACCTCACAAACTCCATCGAATGCTCAGGTAAAAATATCTTCATTCTATTTTCTTATCTGAACTAAACAAACTTTATTTAAGACCCAATAACTTTCTATAAGATTTTAACTTACCTCTGTTTACCCTACAAACATTTATTAAGCATATCTTAATGTCAAGATATCAATTGTGAAGGAGAAAATATTTCTGCCTTCAGGGAACACAGAATCTAGCTGGCATTAAGATGATTAAAGCAAGTAACCATAATAAAATACAATAAGCATAATAATAGGAAAACATGAGCTACATGGGGAAAGTCCACAGAGGAACCCAACCTGACCTCAAGAGGTCTGTAAAATTCTCCTAGTTAAAATACTGTTCAAATAGAGATGTAAAGGGTGAGTCAAATTTAATAAAGTAAGAAAGGGTAATGGGTAAGGAATGACAGTTAAAGAAAAGAAAAAGGTCTAAGTAAAAACTGAAATTTCTCTACTTATCTGAAACCTTCTTCAGTTCATAACTCATCTAACCTCATTCTTTTTTATTTTTTCTAATTTATTACAATTTATTCACTTTGTATTCCAGCTGTCGCCTCCTCCCTCTTCCCTTCCCAGTTCTACCTGCCTTCCCTCTTTTTCCATACCCCTCCCCTAGTCCACTGATAGGGAAGGTCCTCCTCCCCTTCTGACCCTAGCCTATCAGGTCTCATCAGGACTGGCTGCATTGTCTTCCTCTGTGGCCTGGTAAGGTTGTCCTCCCCCCTCAGGGGAAGGTAATCAGAGAGCGAGACACTGACCTAAACTCATTCTAAAGTCATGAGTGCTAGAGTTGAGATGACTAATAAGTTAGAACTGTGAAACCCCTTGAATGATAAATAGAAGGAATCCACATACATAATCTTAGAAGGTTTTACAATAGAACTGCAGAGTTAAGCATGGTATTTTGTAGCTGTTGAAGCTGAAGATAAATTCATATTGCCAAGCCTAGTTCATTTAGTTATTTTTAAACATTTGTGTTTCAGAATTTTTATGTTTTATTGTCTTCCCATATCACTTGGTGCAAGATGAGTGTTTCTTCAACTCTTTCTTTCTTTATTTTTTCCTTTTCAGCAGATGTGGTTGTTAACTCTCCATGTGCTTCCTGAACTAGAGCATGTAAAATGTGGGTAACAATGGAGCAGGGCTGAGGCAGAGGGAAGGGGCTCAGAATCCTAAAAGTGGAAAACAAGTCCATTGTGTTGTAGTTTTATTTGAAAGTTTTATGAGTTTGTAGCTGTTTACAGGGAAATTCCTTTGATCCTTCAAAGAAGCAATAACAAAATTCGGTCAAAGTAAGTAGTTCAGTTTTTCTACTCGGCAATCAGTATATCTTTTACTTTAGTCCCTCTTAAAAAATACTTTGTTTTATGTGTGGGGGTGTTTTGCCTACATGTAATATCTCAGATTCCCTGGAGTTGGACTTAAAAACAGCTGTGAGGTTCCGAACGGGTATTGGGAATTGAACTCAGGTCCTTTGGAAGAACAACCAGTGCTTTTAATCAGTGAGCTCCAGTCCTTATTCTCTTAGCCTCTTGTAAATTAAGAGAATATTTTTGAGTGCCAGGTATGGTAGTACATGGCTGTAATCCCAACAACTTGGGAGAAAAAGCTAAGAAGATTGAGAGTTGTAGGCTTCTCTCGGCTATGAGGCTCTACCAAAACAAGCAGAACAAACAAAATACTTGAGGGAAACCTCTAGAAATGAGACAGAATATATCCAGTATGGGGTGAATGAAGAGACTTGGTTTGATTCTCTAATCCACAATCTCCATTTTATTACCTAAAATACATAGTACATACTCAAAGGAAGACAACTTAGATAGGCTGGAACTATAATTTTCATGTCTAATTCTGCATTACTCTATTTTCCCTAAAATTGCTGGTCACTTGACAACCTGTTTTTGCACGTGTTTATGTGTATGTACATGTTTGTGTATCTATGTATGCATGTCCATGTGTGGAAGCCAGAGATTGATTTCAGATGTCTTCCTCAATTCCTCTCCACCTTTTATTCCTGAGAGGGTTTCTCACTGAGCCTGGAATTTACCTTCAGCTAGACTAGCTTGCCAGGCATCCCCAGATATCCTTCTGGTTCCAAGTCCCCAGTAATGTGATTACAGGCATGGTCTGCCAAGTGCAGGTTTTTATGTGAGTACTGGAAACCTAAACTCAGGTCCTCTTGCTTACACATCGAACAATTTACTCACTGAACTATCGCCATAGCTCCTATTGATCACTTTTCTCACTTTCTCTCACAACGCTTTATCTCAGTTACATGGGCATTGCACAGTAGGCCTAGCAAATTTAAACACTTTCCTTTTTTTCTGTGCAATTATCTCTTTGACAGTTGATACAGTTATAAAAAAGAAAGAAAGAGGGAAATGATTTAAAAATAATTGCAGGAGCTCGAGAGATATCTCAGTGTTTAGGAGCAGTGGTTGTTCTTCAGGTGTGGGTTGAATTCTTAGCACCCACATGGTGGCTCACAACAGTCTGTCACTCCAATTTCAGAGAATCTGACATTTTCTTCTGGCTTCTGTGGACACTGCGTGCATTTGATGCACAGACATACACATGGGGAAAACACCTATTTACATAAAATATAAAGAAATAAAATCTTTTTTAGTTTAGGAATAATCACAAGTTTTGTTTCAAATTCATTCAGTAAGTACTGAATGAAAACTTTATTTCAAATGCAGTGGTAAGCTAGACAGACATGATTTTTTGTTGTTGTTGTTGTTGTTTGTTTGTTTTTTTTTTTCATCATGTGTGTACTGGGGATTGAACCCAAGCCATCAAGCTTGGTGAAAGTACCTTTGCCTACTGAGACATTTTGATGGTTCACAAAATGACACTTAGGCAAAATATGAAGATCAATAACATCCATTCAAAATTTATTCTTTCTCAAGGGAGCCAAACATATTTCTTACTGTTTTTCCCAGAGCACTTGCTCTTTAGATTCATAACTTACAAAACTGTGTTGAGTACTTAATGTACTATACATACTGGATTTTACTTGTGATTTTTATCTCGGAATAAACTTGAATCAGCTAAAAGATAACATTTATTTAAAAGGGATCATTTAGTCCAGTCCTGACATCCAACCCAAGACCACACTTCCTACAATTGTTTTTCTAACAGTGCCTTGCACCCAACCAGCTGATACTGTTCTAACTGGTCTATATAGCCCTAGCCTACTACAATTTTTGGGTAAAAAACACTCTAAACTTTAGAGGTAGTTTTGAAAATTATTATTGTGTAAATTATTTTTTCTATTTTTCGTTTTATGGCATATTTCTTTTGTATTTGGAAAAAAATAATAGAACCCATTGTGCAAAGTATGCAAAATTATCAGCCTATAGTTGCTCTTTTTGACCTCTAGCATTTATTGGTATCCTGTGCCTGTTTTTGTGACCCATTATGCTACTCTTCCTGTTTTCAGATTAATAAACTAGGGTGTGTAACTGAAGGGGCAGTTTTTTTTTGTTTGTTTGTTTGTTTTTTTTTGGTTTTTTTTTTTTTTGTAAACACAGAATTCCCATGAAAGTTAAACCACAAAAGAAAAGTCTAGGATGAATAGGTAGTTCCTCTGAGTAAGAGCACACTTGCCTACCATGTGCAAGCCCTGGGTTTAACCCCCAGCTCCTGAAGGGAAAGAAAAAAACTGAATCAAAGAAAACCTTTCTTATCAGTGTCTTTAAGGGCTACTGTCCTTTTTGGCTTCTTGAATAGTATGGGAATCTGGATATGTATATATCCTATTTGGCGGCCTTTCCTGGCATGGTGGAAAGCCTATTTGAAAGATCAAGGATTAAAAGCACAGAGCTGCAGACCGAAGGCCCTTGCTGCCTCTGCTCAGAGTTGTATACCGTCATAGGTCTGTTCCAAAACAGCAGCTGGAGAGTAACCATAGGCTTGTCAGTTTTTCGGCCACTTATGCTTCATATTGTATCACCATTATAGTTGGACACAGAAATGCAAATGCTTGCTCATGTATTTCCCTAGATTTTGCTAAAGTTTCTTTCATTGGTCAGCATCCCAATTTAAATTTATCTTTCCAGAGTCTAGATTCCTGACATATTAAGGGTATTCAAGAGGAAGTTGCTATGTTCTTATATTCCATCAAAAATGTCATTCTCCAAATCCCTTGGCTTATAAACAATGTTATTTGTTACAAGAGAGGATAGAATGAGATTGACTTGGTGAAGATAAACCATCTAAGCTAAGATGGCTCTGTTGAAATTATTTTAACTGTATGAAGCTATATAAACTTTACTTACATTAAGTATGGTGAGCGCTTTTGTGTTAGGTATTCATAGTTAAATAGAATACTTACCATGGGAACTTTGGTGAAAATAAAAGAACACATGGAAGAGTTAATGATAGAAGGAGAAAATCTAGAGCTGCCCTTTCTTCTTGCTTTTATTCTTTTCCATCCTGGTTTTGACCCTGCCCTATTACTTACCTTTTCAACTTTTATCATTATCTGATCTCCTTAAAGTAAGTAATACAATGAGAATTTCTGCACATGAAACAGAAAGTGGTTGACAGACAGTAGAAGAAACTAGAAAATAAGAGATTGACAATTTGCCTGTTGTGCGACTTTCCCATGACTGTTTAATTTAAAGTTTTCTTGTGCTATTAGGAAAAAAAAATTAAATACAAATGGCAGTACAAATTCATTTTGTGTGGCAGGTAAAAGGCCTGTTTATGAAGAAGAGCCCTCAATTTTAGAGGTATCATTAGGTTTGGAGTACAGAGAAGGAACAGTACATGACAATTCTCAAAATAAGTTGTAGAGTCAGTTTAAAAGTAAAGATTGAATATTACTTTATAATATTACTTTATAATTAACATATTTTACAGAGACTGCAACTTTATCTTCCTAATGACCTTGTTTTTTGTTTTGTTTTGTTTTGTTTTTTCCTTCAGCCAGCTCTTCTACAAGAAGAATGAAAATATCAGAACCATACCAATTTATATGCCTTACTTCCTGGTATCATTAAAGCCCAAACATAACAGTTACTTAGGGTTCTTCTCTTTTCAGAGGACCACTTCCCTGAAAATTGTTTTCCTCTCCTATTAGATTTATTTGTAAGATGCACATAGACCTAGAGAACAGCCGTACATGATTACATAACATTATAGAACAACATTTGAAAGCCAGTCCCCTTTATTGGGTAGTAAACACAAAACCCCAGCCTTCTGGAAATGCAAAACAGGTAGCTGAACCGTCTTCCCACTGGAAGGAGTAAGGCCTGAATCAGCCTGCTCAGTTGTGCTATGTGGAGACAGTTTCTCTTTCACTGATATTATAGAAGCAGTTAATCTGTAATACATGAAATCTGTCAACTATCAGTTATGAGGGCAAGAATCATATCAATTTTATTAACATTTGTGTCTCCAGTGCATAGAATAATGCATAACTCATAGGGATTCAACAAAAATTAAACTAATGACTGTACATCTTTGTGAAATTCGGCAATCTGAAGACATGCAATCCTCAAAAATTAGTGTTATTTATGGTGGCACAAGATACAAGAGGAAGATCATTTTGTAGACTTCACATGTCTAAATCTTCTTAGATTCTGTTATTTGAATGTATATCTGAGTATCTAAATGGAAAGTATAGGAAAGGGAAGGATTCTGACTCGCAGAGTAAGCTGATGACAAGGGGCTGCAGAGTTTACTGAGGTGACTCAGTAAGAGGCCTTTAATAGAACAAGGGAGTTTATACTGCAGCTGTTTGCAGATATTCACAAGCAGAACTACCTATTTTTATCCTTTGGCCACTTTCCAGTGAGCTGTCCCAACAGATGGAAGAGAGGCCTAAAATTGAGAGGGCTATCCTTTGTGTGGGGAGTTGGAATTGTCAAGGTAAATGATCTCTTTTAGTTTTTTAAGGGTGATGGAACCAGATGAGAAGGTGCTTAGTCCAAGTACCTCACTTAGTACTGCGCTTTTATGACCCTCTCCAGGTAGCTACTCCTTTCATATAGCCCCAGCTATTAGCAGTCAGGTTTGATTTATCTAAACAGGAAAGGCAGCTGCACAAGGCCTACCCTGGCTGGCTCCTACTGTTATGTTAGCCAGTAGGAGCACTGAATTTACAAAGTGTGACTCTGGCATATAGAACTATTTAATATTTAAGTACAAACAAGCCATACTGGAAAATTTGTCTCATAGCTCAATCATAATTTCCTTTATATTTCTTGGCAGTACCAAAAAGAGTGAAAAAAAACAACTTGTTGCTATTCTGCATGTGTAAGCCAAGCATTCTCTCTTTTAACTATTTTAAGATGTATTTTACCTTTCTCACTTCTTTTTTCTTCTGTAATTTCAGCTTTGGCTTTACAGATAAAGTAATAAAGAAGAGCCAGTGTCCCATTGGGGTCTTTGGTAATGGCTTCAAGTCGGGTTCCATGCGGCTAGGAAAGGATGCTCTTGTCTTCACCAAGAATGGGAGTACTCTCACTGTTGGACTTCTGTCCCAGTCCTACCTGGAATGTATTCAGGCCCAGGCAGTTATTGTACCAATTGTCCCTTTCAGCCAGCAAAGCAATATCCTTCCTAGAAACGGAGAGTAATTGATTAAATATTGGTTTGACTACTTTGGTAGAACCTCTTCTTCAGTCCAAATCCAGCTGTTACTTGATATTTCATATTTCAAATAAGCTTTTATGTTTAAAGATGTATTCAAATGTCTCAAACACATATGAGATATCCCTCTACTAAACATTTTTTTAAACTAATGGACCATTAGCAGAAGTTGAAATGCCCCCTCCCCCCCGGGCTTAAATTCTCGTTGTTAAAGCTTGATTTATAGAAGTATCTTTTTGCTAGCCATTGTTCCATGGTAGTTTTCAGGGCCCCTGAAAACAGCGCATTTGTGTTTGTGCTCTTAGAAATATCCTGTTTACCAGCTTATCTGCTAACAGAATGGTTCATTTGTATATACCTGGATGGACTCCCATTTCTGGTGGGAGAAATCTAGTGGGAAAAATGAACTTACTGCTTCCAGATTGTTGAACATTTTGACCTTTGACTTTTTTAAAAATGAAGTACTTTCTTTGTACATTACATCTTTGCAACTATATTCTGCAAGTATAACTGATTTTTTATGTTTGAATAAAAGCCTTTTTCCACTTTCTACTTACTTTATTTTTGTAGCAATAATACCCATCATTTGTATGTAGATGTGTCTACGTGTAACCCCAAAGATATTCTCTTTATCAGTTTTTGTTCATTTACATAACTGTTTAATAGTATGTCTCATTATCACATTCTCATGTATATAATGTGTTTGGATTATATTTACTCCACCCTCTCCTGGTCCCTCCCACTGATCCTCTTCCTCTCTCAGCTAGTTCTTTTTTTTTTCATGGCCTTTTTTTGTGACCCAGTGAGTTTCACTCTGACTCTTACTTCTTGCTATCATCCTAAGATGATAAGTCATTTTCTTTGACTGATTTTTTTTTTTTTTACAAAAAATGATTGTTACCGAAGATTCTTTGCCAAGCCTAGAAGCCATCTTGAACTATTCAATTTTCAACAGTGAAAAAGACCTGCTGTCTCAGTTCGATGCTATCCCAGGCAAAAAAGGCACTCGTGTCCTCATTTGGAATATCCGGAGGTATAGTATTACAAGGGTGTTAAGTTCTAATAAGCCACCGTAGTATGATAAAGTACATTTTAATATTCCTTTCTAGAGTAGATTGGATAAATACTGAGACTTTTTTTTATCTTTTTGTCATTCATGTCTGTAACTT
>NW_026594263.1:716530-737975 GCF_907164565.1 Psammomys obesus | reverse complement strand
AATACTGAGACTTTTTTTTATCTTTTTGTCATTCATGTCTGTAACTTTCTTGATTATGTTGAAAATAGTGGTTCTTGTTGCAAAAACAGTGTGTATAGAAGGTAGGTTGCACATCATGAGGCTGTAGATATAAATGATAGTGATAGTATGATGCAACATTATTGTGACATCCTCAGAATCCTTTACAATTCTGTTCATATTTATTGACATTGAAGATTGGCAGATGATAGCTATTTTATACATTGGCCAGCTAAAATGAATTATAAGAAAGATTATAATGAAATATAGTTGATAGTTTTAAAATAAAAAAGCCTGTACTAATACTTTCAGAGTAGTTGGAATAGACAAAAATCTTTGAAGCATATTGTTTTTTAACTGTAATGAAGCTGAGTTAAGATCATAACTTTAAAGCTAATACAACAATCAAGGGAAGGTCTATGAAGCATCTTTTAACTTTGGCATGCCAAATAGGATACATTTAAGACTGTACTACATCTTAAACACAGAAACCCTGAAAACTTTTAATATAGCATAGGAGGATTAGTTGTCTTTAATAGAACAATTCATGAATATGTTTATCTTTTTTCTATACATCAAGCACTTTTCTAATTTTTTTTTTGAGACAGGGTTTCTCTGTTTTTCCTTGGCTGTCCCAGACTTGCTTTGTAGATGAGGCTGGCGTTGAGCTGACAGAGATCTGTCTGCCTCTGCCTTCCTGAGTGCTGGAATTACAGGTGTACACCACCATGCCCAGCTCACTTTTTAAATTTCTTAGCTGAGTGAACTATATATGTATTAAAAGAATGCTAGCTTATACAGACAGTGTAAATTACAATTAAAAAAATGAAAAGTAAGGAGAGCTCACATGCCCTATGGAGAAAACCTTAATGATAAATATTTATATAACCAGGGACCACTTTGCTGTGGCAGTTCCAATGATACACATATATTAAATAGACTTCTTCCTTTATGCATTGTTTCTCAATAATACTTAGAAGCTTGTATGATCAAATAATGTTGAGAGGAAGTGTCTTTTTTCCCGAAATATGCATCTTTTTTATTAATTACAGTTTATTCACTTTGTATCCCCCCATAAGCTCCTCCTGAGTCCCGGTCCCACCCTCCCTCCCCCTTATTCACGCAGGCCCCTCCCAAGTCCACTGATAGGGGAGGTGAGAGGAGGTGTCTTAAAGCTTTCTATGTTACTTTGTTGAAAGACTTCTCAGTCACATGACTGTGCTAATATTTTAGAGAGCAATTAAATATTAGTATATCCCAATAAAAGTGTTTTCCTTGTTTTCTTGGATGGGGGAAGTGAGGAGCAGGGAAGATAGGGACCTTCCTCAGAGTTTTTGTATCAGTGTGTACTGGGATAGTAAGAATCATGATTATCCTGAAAAATCTAGAATACGCTTTTACCATGGTGTGAGCTTTAGACAGGCTGGATGCTACTGGCTATGCTGGTCCCTGGTCAGCATAGCTGCTCTGAACATGAGCCTGAAGTATGAATGAGGTTAAGATTAGAGCTTGAGGTAACTCTCCAAGGATTCTTTCTCAATTTTATTTGATCAGACAACTTTTATTTCTCTTTTTTCTTATTTAAGAGTTTCTCCAGGGACTACTGTTCCATAGATCAAATTTTCGAAACCATTGCTCTGATATAGATTGTCTCTGTAACTCATCTTTTAAATAACAAATGCAAAGTTTTTCTTCCAGGAACAAAGGCGATTCTTTGTTTTCCCCCATGATATTGGTTAATGAGGTTGCTCACAGTCTTGGAAGGACCAAAGCTAAGTGGCCAAAAAAAAAAAAATACTGAGAATAAGAAAAGTCTATATGAGCTGTGTGTGGTGGCGACGCCTGTAATCCCAGCACTGGGGAGGCAGAGGCAGGGAGAACTCTGTGAGTTTGAGGCCAGCCTGGTCTACAAAGCGAGTCCAAGATAGCCAAGGCTACACATAAACAAAACAAAACAGAAAATGAAAAAAAAAAGAGTCTATATAAAAGAGATACCAGTGTTGTTAGGTGTATACAATAATTCCATATTTCAGAAGACTAGAGAATAAATGACATTCTATAGCAGTGTGTGTGTGTGTGTGTGTGTGTGTGTGTGTGTGTGTGTGTGTGTGTTACTTTTTAACAAATTAAGAGGTAGTGTGGGGCCAGGCATAATGGCGCATGCCTTTAACCCCAGCACTTGAGAGGCAAAGGCAGGTGATTTTTCTGAGTTTGAGGCCAGCCTGGTCTAATAACTGAGTTCTAGGTCAGTCTGGGATACATGGTAAGAGTCTGTCTTGGGCAGGGTGGGAGGGGCATAGGAATGGAGACTGGGCAATCTTGGTAGTTTATTTGTCCATCTTCTGTTGCTGATGTCAGCAGAATAAATGATATTTTGTGACTTGTCTAGCAGGACTCAGAAAGTTGATATTTAAAATCTTGTTTTGAGGATAGCTGACATCCATTCAACTCCTCAGATCACAGATGTTCCATATTCCTTTTTGTCTTTCCTTATGAACCTGGTATCACCAACACTATGAAAGAAACATGGTAGACCAGTTTAGAATAGGAACAGCAAATATTGTATGGTTCTCAAATTACATAGTTTGTAGTTCCTTTGGTAGTCAGAGAAAGAAGCCTATACCCTAGTGTTGGCTTATATTTCATTTCTGTTGGGTTCCTAATAAAACCCCTGTCCCCACCCCACCCCCAGTGGGGTCAGTTCTTCTTAGATTGGTACTTACATCTTTCACTCAGAAACAAAGATGGAAAGTCAGAGCTGGACTTTGATACAGATCAATATGATATCCTTGTATCAGACTTCGAAGTTGAAGACAAAGAGACTGGTGGTGTCACCTCTGGGCTGCCGGAGACAGAGTATTCCCTGCGGGTGAGTAGGAATAGTCTGTCTTCACCAGTGGGAAGTATGATTTCCTGTAACATGAAAATATCATAGAGCAGAATTGAAGTGCAGTTGTGTAGAGATGATTCTCTGCTGCGACCCCTTTTCACCATCTACTCTGAAGCAGTTTAGTTAATATAGCTACTTCCACTCCAAAATGGTAGTTGAAATACTACAACAAGTATGGAAACTGAGCCAAGTATTTGCTAAGCCTAGACTCAGTTGGCTAGTGGTGTTTGGGGGAAGATATCTGTAGAATTGGCAATATGTATAACAACTTTCCTTTCCCAAATCCATAGGCATTTTGTAGTATTTTATATATGAAGCCCCGGATGAAGATTTTTCTGCGGCAAAAGAAGGTGGCCACCCAGATGATTGCTAAGAGCCTGGCCAATGTAGAATACGATATATATAAGCCTACCTCCACAGTATCCTTACGTGAGGCTTACAGCTTCATTTTAAGGTCAAATTTCTCTATTGGTACACAGCCAAAACACTGCCTTATCCCAATTCAAAATTGCGCTAAAACATGCATCCCATTAGACCCTTGAAGGAAGTTTTAAATGTAGACGCCAGTTTTATCAGCAAGTACCTGTGAACTGTGAAGTGAAAGTCATATGTCATGTGTGTTTGAAGACTGTGGCTCATTAGATTTTAAAATTTAATATTTATTTACTTATTTATTATTTTTAAAATTTACATCCTGAGGGTTCCCCTTCCCTCCTCTCCTCCCAGTCCTTCCCCTTCTCCTCTTCCACCTTTGCCTCTCCCTTTCTCCCCAGAAAAGGGGAGCCCCTCCCCTAGTATCAACCTTCCACAGTGCAAGTCACATCAGGACTAAACATATCCTCATTTCCTGAGGCCAGGCCAGGCACCCTGCCAAGGGGAAGTAATCCAAAAGCAGGCACCCCCCTCCACTCGCCAGGCAACCCATATGAAGACCAAGCCAACCCATTGGTTACATGTGTGCAGGTCTAGGTCAGGATCATGCATGCTCCTTAGTTGATGTCTCAGTCTCTGTAAGCTCCCATGGGACTAAGTTAGTTGTCTCTGTTGGTCTTCCTGTGAGGTTCCTGTCTTCTCCACTTCCACAGGACCCCTGGAGCTCTGCCCCATGCTTGGCTGCAAAATCCCAGCATCTGTCACAATTCGCTGCTGCCTGGAGCCTCCCAGACAACATGGAAAAAGAAAGGAAACTGAGGGGGAGCATCTCTTATTTATTTATCTTGAGACAGTGCTTCCCACAGTAGTCCATGCTGACCTGGAACTCACTGTTTAGTATAGGCTGACCTTAAACTTGAGGTGATCCTCCTGCCTCAGCTTCCTGAGTGCTAAGATTACAAGAATATGATGCTACCACCCCTGGGTTTGAATTATTTTTTAATAGAAACATTCATTTTTAAGTCCTCAATATGCCAGTGAGCAGCCGGATTTGAGAATATCATCCATAGATATCCACATTACATGTTATTTATACTGGAATTATGTCATTCTTATATTTATTAAAATAAAATTTTAATTGGGCTTGTTAATCATATAGTTTATGTTGTACTAGGTCCAGATTTAGACTTAGATGTGAATTATTGAGTGGAAATTAAAGGTATTCTAGGAGGAGATGAATCATTAACAAGCTCAACATGGATTTCCTGGGAACTTCCCATAATGACAGCCAACAGAGCACTTGCTCATTTTCTATACTTCATTGAACTGTGAATGTTTTTCAGATACTAGGGACAATCTTAAGATGAACTATGCTAATTAACTATCTTCACTGGTGGCGTTTTGAGGAAAAATTAGTATTCAGAAAACTGAGAACTCAAGTATTTATGAAAAATTGCTTTTTATTTTATAGTAACCAAGAATAATTGGCCCTAGAGACATGTTCTCTGCATTTTTTAAAATCAAAGGCATGGTTTTACTTTGTCCTTTTTTTCAGCCACAATTAGAAATTGCTCATTTAAAATAAACTAGTTATTACTCAAACTGAACTTATTTATTTTTTTCCCTTTTTGGAAACACATAACTTCTCTACTAGGAGATTTGCTTTTAAAGCCCCAAACAAGCCCAACTTAGAGTCGAAACTAGCAAGTAAGAACATTATTTATAATTTTACCTTATGTAGATTGAGATCTTGTTGCTGTGCATTTAGCAGAATCCCTCTAATGACATGTTTTCCAACTCCTGTTTTAGGATCTGTTCCTTTTCTGAGGCTGGTTTTGTACTTCTGTGGGTCTCTATCAGACCAACTTCAATGCATGCATTTTATATTTATCACAGCCCACCTTCCCATTAATCCAGTTACCTTCTCATATTACAATTCTAGTTAAATAGAGCCACTGTTGGCATGACAAAAACGAAACTCCAAATACTAGAATTATTTTCTCGGGATGACTGCAGAGCAAGGTAATGAATCCTGATTTAGGTATTCCTTAGTCATCAAGGCAAAAACCTCTTCACACCTCTCTGTGCTCTTCATACAAATTTGATGCATTTCCTCCCACAGTGTACCCTCGGCCCATTACTTAAAGCTTTAAAAGTGTACAGAACAAAATATTTGACAATTACTATCTTTAAAATATCAACTTTATGGTGTGTGGATTTTGATTGATTTGGGAAACTTTTGTCTTATTTCTTTTCTGTTTTGGGAATAGGTCCCATTTGAAGTTTCTCTTGAGTTCCTAGAGCCCAAAAAAACTTTATATGTTCTGAGTCAAATATAAGTGTGTTAGGTTTACCAATTGTACGTTTCCCCTGGCACCTGATCTATTTAGCACATGGTATTCATGCACGCAGCTTGTCACTGACAGAGGCTGTGTAACCTTTTTTTTTTCTTGTATCTGTGTTATATAGTAAGAGAAACTAAAACAAAACAGATTAACTTAATTAAGCTCATGGTTTCAGAGGATCTGTCCACTGTGCAGGAAAGAGATGGTGGAGCAGAGTAGGTAGCTCACTCTGTGGCAGCCAAAAAGCAGAGCAGTTGATGGTGGCACATGTGTTTAATCCCAGCACTTCAGAGGCAGAGGCAGGTGGATCTCTGCGTTCAAGGCCAGTGTGGTCTACAGAGTGAGTTCCAGGGTAGTGAGGGCTACACAGAGAAACTATGTCTCACTCATCCCCCCCCCAAAAAAAAAACAGCAAGAGAATGCTTGTATTTTTAAATGCCTTCTAGGTTATGTCAATTCACATTTAGTAACATTTAGAGTGGGTTTCTTTTTTCTGTAACATAATGCTTATATTTTTTCCCCTGAAGCTTCTGGTGTTTTGTCTCCTTAATGATTTTCTTCTCAGAATAAGCAGGTGAGAATCACGTTTGGATTCTCTTGCAAATATAAACAGTTTGGAGTTATGATGTATCATAATAACCGCCTTATTAAGGCTTTTGAGAAGGTGGGCTGCCAGTCAAAGGTGAGTGCTTACTGTTTGTCATAGAAGTCTGTAATGAATGGGAGGAGAAATCTAAAATCTTAAATCTTTAGTGGTTTTCAGCTGCATCTCATGACAGTTGTTAGATTCTGATACTGAAATTCTGTATCAATGGGTGAGGTGTCCTGTGTGGAAAAAGTTTATTTCTGAGGTGCTAATCCAGCAACTAGGTATCTGTTGATATATATTGACTTATTAGCATATAAAATCATGTGAGACAATAAAGGTATATTAGAAGGCTCATAAAATTAACTGGTCGAAAACCAAGATTTGTTCCCTGGGGTTTCTATTTATAAGCTAAATCCCTGGGCAAATTAATTAATTCTTTGAGGTTTGATGTAAAGTAAAAACAATGTTTTCTTTATATCCCTTTCAGTTTAAAGGGCTGGAAGATGTTATGTGTGATAAATGGTATGAAATAGTTCATAAACCAAGCTACATAAATGTTACCATTACCTTTGATGTTTTAATGATCATTTAAAGGAGCAATTTCCACTGGCAACCCTTTTGTTCTTGTTTTGAAGATTAGCTGGCTAAAGCACAGTGAATGACAGAACGCTTTGTATAAGTAGGACAGTTAAAAAAGACCCAAGATAGCTAACTGTGTGAATATTTTGGTTTTTCCTGTTAAGTCATCTTTTTTTTTTCACTTTCAATGTGTTTTTATTATATTTATTAACAGAGTGTACTGTAACATTAAAATAAATGGTCAGTATAGAGTCCTATTGTGAGGATTATGATATTTTTTTTCAAAATTCACATTTTTTTAAATTTTCTATTAATTACACTCCATTCATTCCGTATCCCCCCATAAGCCCCTCCCTCCTCCCCTCCCCATCCCACTCTCCCTCCCCTTTCTGCATGCATGCCACTCCCCAAGTCCACTGATAGGGGAGGTTCCCCTCTCCTTTCCGATCTCAGTCCATCAGTTCTCATCAAAATTGGCTGCATTGTCCTCTACCGTGGCCTGGTAAGGCTGCTCCCCCCTCAGGTGTAAACAGCCCCTGGTTATGTGTCAGTTTAATTACTCCTTGGATCTAGTAAAGAGTAGAGCAAGTTTGAAAACCCCCAAGTGTCTCTTACTTCACATCTAACTCCAGTAGATACATGATGGCCTCTGTGTGTGGAAATGTCTAAGATTCAGTGTGGCGATTACATTTCACCTTTAATCTGCAAAGTGTTAGTATATAATTCTGCTTTTGAGCAGTGTAAATTCTTTATCCCATTGAATCTTTTGGCAATCCTAGAATATAAAACAAGTAAAAATAGAGTTGTGTGGATGAAGTATAGATAGCTACCTGAGCTGAGGAATTGTAGGATTCTGAGTCATTGAACAATCTGAAAGAAAGAAAAGAGGGTGGATCCTGATGGGAGGGGAGGTGGGAAAGAACTAAAGATCTAGGAGGAGCAGAAGGAGGGGTACCATAATCACGATAAATCACATGAAAAAAAAATCTATGTTCAATGACAAGAAAGTGAACAAAAAAAAAAAGAAAGAATAATATCTCTGCTCTAGAACGTGTCAGTTTTCCATCTATCAAAGTATATTCTAAGTGCTCCTCTAACTCTCCATGGCCTTTCCTTCCCCATGAATATTGTGTAACCTTTTCCATTATTTTTTTTTTATCAAAAGGAAGTTCCTCTAGGCTGTCAATAGTAATGGGTTGAAATTAATATTTTCTTTTAAGCCAATTGATGAAGAAGGTGTGGGAGTAATTGGAGTCATTGAGTGCAATTTCCTAAAACCTGCCTACAACAAACAAGACTTTGAGTACACCAAGGAATACCGGTGAGTCACTCCTAACCTGAGACAGTGCAGACAAATTGCTCCAATACCATTCTGCTCTCTGAGACTTCTAAACCACCTCTAAAAGCCAGCTGGAGAAGTTAACTGAGAATTACCTCAAATAAATTTTCCAAGACTGGAGATGATTTTGCTCTTTTTTCAATTTACCTTTAGAAATTACATAACGTAGAAGTATTTTGGTAAACTATTTCTGGTAAAATGAAATTTCTGGTAAAAAACCTTGTTTTCATCTTGAAGCAAATGACTCTGAAGTGACTGAGCACATTTGGGGAGAAAAATTGAAATTTGTCCCTTAAATTCTTTTGAAGCCAGTGAACACTTTTGGAAATGTCACACAAGGAAGATTTGCCCTTGTGGAAGCATTTAAGGAAGATAAGTACCTAAGAATCAGAATGGAACTTGATACTGAGGTTAAACCAAAGGGGAAGTTTTAGGAATTGGGGAAAGTTGTTAAAATCAGGTTGAAAATAGGTTTAGGGTTTGAGATATAGCTCAGTGATAGCATGATTGAGGCCCAGGATTTGATCCCTCTTACATCTTAGATAAAGGACATATGATGAAAAATTAGAAGCCATTATTTTTATGAAAAATGTGGTATTTGAAAATATGAAAGTAAAATCTAAAATAATGTACTTATGAAGATGAGATGAACCTTTCTTTCTTTCCTCCCTTCCTCCCTTCCTTTCTTTCTTTCCTTCCTTCATTTCATTCTTTCTTTCTCTCTTTCTTTCCTTTTCTCTTTTTCTCTCTCTCTCTCCTTCCTTCCTTCCTCTCCCTCTTTCTTTCTTTCTTTCTTTCTTTCTTTCTTTCTTTCTTTCTTTCTTTCTTTCTTTCTTGTTTTTAGAGACAAGGTTTCTCTGTGGTGCCCTGGATTTTCTGCAGCTCACTCTGTAGATCAGGCTGGCTTTGAAATCAAAGATCCTTGGTTGGAGAGTCATTTTCAGAAATGACCCCTGTGCCCAGATATATTTGGTCCTTGAGGTGCTCCCATCCTCTCCAGGTCTTACTATCTCCTCCTTCTTTCATATGATTCCCTGCACTCTACCCAAGGTTTGGTTATGAGTCTCAGCATCTGCTTTGATACACTGCTAGGTAGAGTCTCTCCAACCAAGGACCATGCATGGATATAACCTAGAACCCCTGCTCTGACGTAGCCCATGGCAGGTCAGCATCCAAGGGGGTTTCCCTATTAAGGGGAACAGGGATTGTCTCTGATATGAACTCAGTGGGTAGTTCTTTGACCTTCCCACCCCCTGATGGAGGAATAGCCTTGCTAGGCCACAGAGGAGGACATTGCAGCCAGTCCTGAAGATACCTGATAAGCTAGGGTCAGATGGAAGAGGAGGAGGACCTCCCCTATAAGTAGACTTAGAGAGGGGCAGGGAAGAGATGAGGGAGGAAGGGTGAGATTGGGAAGGAATGAGGGAGGGAGCTAAGGCTGCGTACAATGTAAATAACCTGTGATTAATATAAAAAAATTATTAAAAATACAAAACAATAAGCTGGAGTTCAATTCCAATGATGAATACAATTGAAAAATAGTAAAGCATACATAGTATATGTTAGAACCATGTATGTGTATATTATATGTATGTGCATATATTAACAGAAAGAAATCAAAGATCCGCCTGCTTGTACCCCCTAGTGCTGAGATTAAAGTTGTGCACCACTCACTGCCCAGCTGAGGAGAATATTTAAATATGACTAAAGAAAATCAAGGAAAAGTTCACAAAAAAGTTTATATTTGAGCTTAAAGGAAAGTAGGTGTTTTCTAAATGAACTAATGGGAAGGGTATTCTAAGCAAAAGTAAGTATAGGTATGACACCAAAAGACAAGGGGTGTTCCTGGTATATAAAGAAAGAGAAGATGTGAAAACATTTGGTATCATTTTATTTAAAATCCCAACAATATTTTTCTAAGAGTGGGAGGAAAAATCATCTCTCAGAAATGTTTTTTGTGCTTCAAGCTATAACAAAATTAATTAAATGTTCCTTCATTTATTTAAGATCATAAGAACTTTAGATGTAGAGTTTGAAAAGAGATAGCTATTTGAATGGCAACCCCAAATTAATTTCAGCATAACTGGGTTCGAGTCAGTCAGGCTTATCAGTGGTTATAGCAATGGGGTGCTCTGGATCCAAGTAAATTAATCATTTAAATGTGAGTCTGACCCATAATGAAGACCTTTGACCATGACTTGTCTCCTAAATATGAAAGCTTAGAAATGGTTGGTTTAATGGAACCAAATATTCTTTCTTTTGAATGAAAGTGGTGAATTTAGGATAATTACCTAAATAATATTTGCGAAATCTAAATGTTAGGTACTAAAAATCGTTTAACAACTTTTCATAGTATCATTTGACAACAGACCACCATAAAAAGAATCTATGCTTTTTTTGGATACAGTCAGTAGACCTTTGATTTTTGATGCATAGTTTTGGTCTGATTAATTTGAGGTGATTGTAGAGGGTCCAAATGAAAGCATTCTATAAACATGTAGGATTTCATCTTAAGTAGTTTAATTGATGGTATGTATTTGAATAAAAACAGCATGAGATGCTAACTACATAGAATCTCGTGCATAATAAATTTGCTAATCATTACCCAGTTCAGGCCTTATTGTCATCTCTTTTTAAAATCCTTATTTTTATGTGTATGAGTATTTTTTCTGTGTGTATATTGGTACTGCATGTGTTCCTGGTGTTGGCGGATGGCAGAGAGACATCAAATTCTCTGAATTTACTGAACTGAAGTTACAGGCAGTTGTGAGCTGCTCTGTGGGTGATGGGAAGTGAACATGGGTACTTCTTCCAGGGCAGCAACTACACTTAACCACTGATTCGTGTCTCTAGCTCCACTATTTTTTTTAATATATTTACCTTCTATTTTATGTGTATTTTATTTTATGTGTATTGGTGTTTTGCTTGAATGTTTGTCTATGTGAGAGTGTCAGATCGTGGAGTTACAGTCAGTTGTGAGCTGCCATGTGGGTGCTGGGACTGGAATGCAGTTCCCATGGAAGAAAGTCAGTGCCTTTACCCGCTGAGCCATCTCTCCAGTCCCCCCCCCCCACTATTTTTTTTAAGACAGGATCTCATATAGTTCACACCTGCCTCAAACTCACTATGTAACTGAAGGTAGTTTGAATTCTTGTACTTCCTGTCTACATCTCACAGGTACTAGGGTGATGTATGAATCACAATGCTCCGTGCTATTATATTTTTATGCAGGGGACTGAACCTAGGTACTTGCATATGTAAGCACAAACTAATGTTGAGCTATATCCTCAGCCCTATTGCCCTTTATGTAAATTTCATGCAAAGTGGGAAAGATTTTAGATAAAAATATGGGAATTTGAAACTAGATATAGGGACATAGACCTCTAATCCCAACACCCAGAGGCTATGGCAATGTGATTGTGAACTCAAAGCCAGAGTGGGCTACTTAATGAGTTCTTAGGCAGCCTTATCTACATAGCAAGCCCCTCCATTCCCTTTGCGCTTCTCAAAAAATGGAATTTGAGAGAAGGATTGGAGAACATTGTTTGCTATCACAAAATCATTCTGTGATTATTCAAAAGTACAAATGATAAAAGAGATACAAGCCATTATGTTACCTGAATATCTACAAATAAATCATCTGTAATATATCACTTTGAACAATCTGTGGATATTAGATTTTAGCTATAAATATCATGGTTCAAGCTTAGAACATTTTTAGAGTCAACTTCACCTTTAAAAAATACAGCCAAAGCATAGTAACTGAGCAAGCCACTAACACATAACACAGTGACTAGGTAGTACAGAATCTTCCAAAGAATTTCAAAACAGAGTTGCTTCCTTTAAGGACTTTGCATTTAATTTTATTAATAAGATTATCACATCTGAAAACAATTAAATAGCAGCAAAATAGCTGATACAGCAATTGAAACCTTTTGAGTACTATACAGGGTAAAAAAAATAATGCCCTGATGAGATAAATATGTATGGTTTTAGGTAGACAATATGACTTAAGATATGCTTTATATAGATCTCTGAGTTTGAGGCCATCCTGGTCTATAGAGTGAGTTCCAGGACAGCCAGGGATAGATATACACAGATATACACAGAAACTTTCTCTCTCTCTCTCTCTCTCTCTCTCTCTCTCTCTCTCTCTCTCTCTGTGTGTGTGTGTGTGTGTGTGTGTGTGTTCCTTAAAAGATACAAGATTGGAGTTGGAGAGAGATACATTGGTTAAGAACACTGGCTGTTCTCCCAGATATTCCAGATTCAATTCCTAGCACTTACATGATGACTCTCAACTATCTGTAACTCCAGCTTCTGGGGATCCAATGCCTAACTTCTTGCCTCCATGGGCACATGTGTTTGCATGCAGAGAAAATATGTATATGTATAAAATACATAATAAAAATATTAAACAGATAAAGAAGTAGAAAAGGAAGGGGATTCTGGTATGCAGTCGTGGCATGAGCTATGGTATTGACAAGAACTCCAAGTGGAAAATGGAGATAAGATGATGTACTAGAGTGAAGAGAAATCAGGTGAAATGGATAATGTAGGGCCAGATTCTATTTTTTGAGAAGGATAGAGAAAAATATCTGGGTCTTTGAAGGATATACAGTCTTTTACCCAAGTTCTCAATTCTGTCATAGTATAAAAGTCCATATAGACATTAAGCAAAGGAGTGAGTATTGTGCCCAGTCCATCTTTGTTCAAAAAATAGGCAACGAGTGGGATTTACCTTTCTTTTTCTGAACTATGTGCCACTTTATACCTAACGGATTCAGAGGAATCAGGAGATAATTTATGATTTATGGAAGAACAGAAATATTCAGCTTCTGCCTATAAACAACAGAAACCATCTTCTATTGTTGTAACAATTTGTCATAAATTCGGTGGCCTAAAACAACACTAAACAACTATATTAGAGTTTTGTATGTTAGATGTCTGACTTAGATCTCACTGAGCTAAAATCAACATGTTGGCAGGCTATCTTCCTTTCTGGAGGCTCTAAGGGAGAATCCAATTCCTCTTCTTTTCTAACTTTAGAGGTTGCCAGCATTCCTTGGCTTAAGGTCCTCTTCTCCAACTTCAAAGTCAGCAGTGATGAGTTGCACCCTCCTCACGTTGCATCATTCCAGTAAAGTTGCTTCCGTAATCACATTGCCTCCTCTGATTCTGACTCCTCTGCCTCATTCTTCCACACTTTAAAATCTCTTGTTCCATTGCATCATTTGGAAAAATCTTCCTACTTTCAGATTAGCCTATGAGTAACAGTAACTGTCTCTTACTGTGTAGCCTAAGAGAGTCACAGATTTCAGGGATTAGGGCCTAGACATCTTTGGAAGACTATTATTTCATCAACCTGTCCTCTGGTGCTTCAAGATTTACTTCTTGCATTCAAAAGTGATTACCCTGTCCCATCCCGAAGTCATCAAAATGTCAGAGTCTAGAGTTTTAGCTAAAAGTCATCAGTTCAGAAGTCCTATATTTCATATCTAAATCACAGTTTTCTGAGTCTATGATACACACACACACACTTACTTTACTGATAGAATACAGTAGCATGAGAAGCAGCACAGGACACCATTTATAAAACAGACCTGGGTCAAGTGAGGTTTAAACTGAACAGAAAAAAAAAGTTACAGGTACTACGCAATTTCATAAGTCCAGCTAGGCAAGTTTTATTAAATATCCAAAGACTAAGCATAATTTTGGGGGGCTTGCAAGACTGCCCCACATCATTGAAGCCTTGCTTTTTGGGCTCAAGGTTCGAACCTAAAAATTATCTGTTCATGAAAACTGGTATGTTTTTACAACAGAGTAAGTAGTTTTATTAAATTTTATCTTCACTAGAGTTTTTCAAGTATTTTATTTTTTAAGATGATAATATAATTACATTATTCCCCGCTTCGCTTTCCTCTCTCCAAACACTCCCACATACCCAATCCCTGCTCCCTTTCAAATTCATGGCGTCTTTTCCATTAGTCGTTGTCACATGTATATATGTACATGTGTATACATATATATTCCTAATAACAACCTGTTCAGTCTGTATAATATTACTTGTATGTATGTTTTTAACAATCCAGTAGGATTCTTTCCTTATATATTCTCCCACATTTATTCCTGTCAGTCTGAGTAGAAAGTGTACATGCTCCTGTCATCTCAAAACCCTTGTAGGTCTTCCGTGAATGTGATGAATATTCATTCCATTTAACAGGGGGTTCTTGACTGATCTTCCCTAGATAAACTATTTCTCTTCTTGGCTTCAGCTGAGACAGCTGTGAAGGTCTATGGATCAACTGTTTAATATTCCCAAAGAGCCTTTGTGACTGAATATTTTGACCTTTTGATATTACTGATATAGACACAAACAATTGTTTAACCTCACTCTTCACTCACAGAGCTCATGTTTTTTTATTATTATGATTTTTATTTTTTTATATTAATCACAGGTTATTTATATTGTATCCCAGCTGTAGCCCCTCCCTCATTCTCTCCCAATCCTATCCACCCTCCCTCATCTCCTCCCTGCCTCTTTTCAAGTCCACTGATAAGAGAGGTCCTCCTCCCCTTCCATCTGACCCTAGCTTATCAGGTATCTTCAGGACTGGCTGCTGCAATGTCCTCCTCTGTGGCCTAGCAAGGCTGCTCCTCCCTGGGGGGGGGGGAGGTCAAAGAGCCAGCCATTGAGTTCATGTCAAAAATAGTCCCTGTTCGCCTTACTAGGGTACCCACTTGGATACTGAGCTACCATGGGCTATATCCGAGCAGGGGTGCTAAGTTATATCTGTACATGGTCCTTGTTTGTAGAAACAGTCTCATAAAAGACCCCTGTGCCCTCATATATTTGGTCCTTGTGGAGCTCCTGTCCTCTCCAGGTTATACTAACGCTCATGTTCTTAACATGCACATTTAACATCCTTTGTGTTTTTGGCTGACTGAAAATTTTCCAGATTCTCAAATTCTGGTGGCTTTGAGATTATTAGTTCTTTTAAGTTATCATTTCTTTCTTGTGTTTTACACGAGCAGTCAGAAGGTACAACTTCAGTGTTTTATCTGGAGATCTATCTCTTCAGCCAAATGTACAAATTCATCATTTACAAATTGTACTTTCAGTGGAACTACAGGGCATGTTTCTACTAAGCTTTCTGTGACTATGTAGCTAGGATCATGTTTCAGAAACTTCAGGTATGTGCTGTTTATTTCCCCTGACCCTTGTGATTAACATTGTCTTTAACGTTTGTATTTCTAACACTCTTTATGATGATTTAGGCATTCTTTAAGGCAATCTCTATTTTCCCTACCATGTGTCTACACTTCCTTCTGGGCCCTCACCACTTTCATTAACATCCATCCATATATCTATTAACAGTCTGTTCAGTGCAATTTATTCTCTGCCTTGTTTCTCAAAATTCTTTAAACCTTTGCCAAATTTCTTTCTTTTCATTCCTTTCTTTCTTCGTTCCTTTCTTTCTTTCTCTTGTTTCTTTCTGCTTTTCTTTTCAGTTTCACAAGATTATATAGTAATCTAGTGTAGGCTCTAGATTACTATGTAGCCAAAGATGACCTTGAACTCCTGGTCTTCCAAAACGTCCCAGGAATTTCAGAAACGTCCCAGGAGTTTCAATTTGGAATTTCAGTTCCAAAGCAACATCCTCATAGTTAGGTATTTTTTATAGTAGTAGTCTACTTCTAGGCACCATAATCTGCTGTATCCTTTCTATTGAAATTTTTATTTTTAGATATGTGTATATGTGTGTACATGTGCCCATGTGCAGGCTCAGGTCATGGAACGCCTTTACCCACTGAACCATCTCCAAGGCCTTATATTCTTCATGTCACATCATATATTTGTGAATTTGGGTTGAATCCATTTACATTTAAATTAGGGGAAGACTTCTGTCATTTGACAGTTTGTTTTATAGCTTCTCTCATTTCCTACATTACTGTGTTTCATGTTTTGTTGATGTTTTATAGTGGAATGTTTACATTCTTTTCTTGTTTCCTTTCATAAGCATTATCTCGCTATTTCCCATGTGGTTTTCATAGAGATTAATTTTAACATGGCTCTGCCTCTTTTCATTTTATACCTCTACAATGTCTGTCATAGACTGCTGGTAGTGCCAAACAAGTCCTTCAGGCTTTGTTTTCATTCCCTAAGTTTTCATTCTTATTCTTCCTCAATTTTAGTAACCTCTTTAAGTTTACTGATTCTTCTGTGTGTCCTACTTTTGAATCCATGCATTGAATTGTTCATTTCAACTATTCTACTCAGTTCTGCATTTTATTTCCATTTCTTTTTTTTTTTTTAAGGTTCCATGACTTTTATTGCCATTTCCATTTTATTCAAAATTGTTTCTTGACTCCCTTTGTATCTTTCTTGAGTTATTTGGGCATCTCTAAGCCAGAACTTTTTCAGGACAGTTTCTTGCTATTTCATTTTTTTGATCATATCATATTTTCATATTTCTTTGTATGCATTATGATTTTATAATGATTTTAGAATTTATAACATGATAAATTCTGGAAATGAGATTTTTCTTTCCTAGAAATTGCTGTGTTGCTTTTGTAGATTTGTTTGATATTGATGATATAGTCTGTTGTAAGCTATCTCTGTACCAGGGACCAGGTAAGGTGTAAACTTACGGTTTTCTCACTTGTTTTCTGAACCTGTATCTTCCTCTGGAAATTCATAGTGGCTTTTTAATCTACATATAAAAGTTATGTATTTATACATATGTGTGTGTCCTTTTGAATATCTTCGTTTTTATCATCTGGCTCTCTAAACTGGAAAAAAAAAGTGAAGTGGTAAAATAAAGTTTCATTAGTTTGAATGTCCTGGACATCATTTCATCTAGAGGAAAAGCTTGTAATCATGGTGAAATATGACCAAAAAAAGACCACTTGCCTATTGTGTGATCACAAATAGTACCAATGAGAGCACCGAACTCTATCCTTGAAGAATCACATCCTTTTTTTTTTTTCTATCATGGTTCTTATAAGTTGCTTGTGGAACACTTGCAGGATTCACTGTTGAGGAGCTAGAGGTAGAGAATGTATAGCTATTACTATGCTGAGACGAGTAAGGTACCAAAATTAACCACAATTTACCATCTACATGTTCCAAAATATTGATACTTAACTATATTAACTGGATTAGATTCAGATTCTTCTAGCTACTGTGCAGGAAAATGCTGAAGGAACGTTTCCCCTTTTAGTACTCTTTCTCTGTGATCATGCAGATTCTGCCAGTGTGGTTGGTATGGAGGTGAGAAGGCTGAGTCCATAGTCCTATTTATCTTCCCAGGAACCCATCAGATGTTCTTTATCAAGCAGATTTTGAAGGGGAAACAAAGCACAGTTCTGTGTCTGTGGCTTGAAGGAAGGCTGTTAACAGAGAGATGGGAGCATTGGCAGCAGGAGAGGGGCGAGTTAATATGGAAACTTGCCTATGATTATTTTAATCTCATGTTTGTAAACAGAATCTAATTTAAAATGAGTAAGGGAGAGGTAAGGAAGAGGTACCCTCAAGAAGAGAGCTGCAGAAATACTGAATAATGATCTCAAGGGTAAAGAGAGGTTTGAAATTTCTCATTTATAGTGTTCCAGGCGTGCGTATATTTGCATTGAGTTATAATCCTGAGGGAGAGAATTTAATAGGAATTATTCATTAGGCAGGAGAGCAAACTCAGATACAACTTCTAATAACAGTGTCATAGAAGAATGTTCAAGGAACATTTTTCATATTAGTGCTGTGGCACTAGAATTAGTGTTTGGATGCAAGAGAACTAAAGAGACAGATAAAGTTAATATTTGATCGAGTTTTAATAGCTAAGGTTTTGTGTATGATCCTCTAAGTTTTCTATTTTATTCTGAATTATGTACCTATCATCTGAAAATTGGATAATTTATCAGTATTTATTTATCCTTGGATACATTGTCCAATAAAAATGTATTCACTTTGTGACTCTGTGAGTCCTGAAAAAAATAGACCATTCTAGAAAAGTAGACCATTCTATGTTTTTTGGTTATTACAACCATTTTAATATTACAACCAAAGTGACCATCAACTATCATGATGTTAACATTATGATATGTTTTTTCCATTATGGTTTTAGTATAGGACTTTTCAAAAGCAATTGTCCCCATGTTAGTTTTTTTTTCTAGGCATTCAAAATTATGCAGACTATTCTAAATTGCTGGATTTGGTTAAACAGGAGCTTCTAAGAGATTAAAACTTATTCAAGTGCTGAATTTTGACATATTTCTTGCATTTTTTTCAGGTTGACAATGAATGCCCTTGGCCAGAAGCTCAATGCTTATTGGAAGGAAAAAACATCTCAAGAGAATTTTGAGACCTTACCAACATCCAGGCCAGTACCATAAATCATAAAATATAGAATATGAAAACATTAAGAGTAATGGGATAAAATGGTGTTTTTTTCATCAGGGATGTTAGTTAACTAACAGTTCACTAATGACATCATTTTACCTCTTCATTCTGTTTTAAAACCTATGTGGTTTGGATCATAAATGTGAAGGGCTTAATGCTGTCAATTTAGGAAAGATTGTAGTGTCGTGGGAGATTATCGTCATTTAAATCAGACACAGCTGGGTGGAAAGTCTAGACCTGCTCCTTGCTAGTTGAGTGCACTTCAGTAAGTGAGTCACTTCACCTATTTGAGTGTATTGAATTAGGTTCTGTGCTTTTAGAACAGCAGGTGGCATAGAGCAGATGTTCAGACATGCTAACAAAGTTGCTTCCTCTTTGTTCTTGCTAAATATTATTGGAACTGGACTGGTAGTTCTGAGCCAAAACAGGGAACAGAACGCATTAGAAAAAAAGGTAGAAGTTACTGAATCTATGTCTTACTAGGTAAGGAGAAAAGATCAGCACAGAAGCCAGACTGCATAGTAACATACATACAGTTAGTTATAACATCATCAAGTTAAAGATTAAAATGGTAGTGATTACACTACCCCACTCATATGAGTGAGGCAGGGCTTCTACTTTTTTTTAAAATGGAAACTACTAGATCCGTGTATGATACAAAATTTTGTTTCAGATACAATCAAAATGCTGTGTATGTTTCTACCTTTTTCTAAGATCTGAGCTCATGTTTATCCTCCATGTTTTGCCAACAATTCAAATTCAAATGAGATGCCATCTTGCCTTCCAAATTAGCAATGTTAAATGTAGAGAGATACATGTTTGTATATTGCTAGACCATGTAAGAGCTAGCAGCAGAACTTTAATAATAGATGTTGTTTATTGAGTATTTCCTTAAATCCCAGATATTGTTATTAGTTCCTTACATGTTATAATTTATTTAATAATCGACAAAACTCTAAAGTATACAGATAGTATTGTTTTGCAGATATAAAGCCCAGTACACCAAGATTTGCATGGGATTAGACCGATAGAACACAGCAGAGCTAAGGTTCAAATTAAGCAAGCAGGCCCCTGAAACTACACTTTTCTAGCAAAAGCAATACAGTATTTTAACTTCCTATTTACTACAAACAGAAGTTCTAAACTCCTTCTTTCTTGCCTGGGTAGAAGGATCCACCATATGTTTTTAGCCCTTAGCAGAGAGTTGCTCCCTCTTAGTGTTTTTGTCCTCAAGAGTAGTACAGGCATCTTTCTGCAAGACATTCTTCTGTGCAAACACATCTAAAACCAAAGCTATCACGACGTTGCCTCCTCTCTACTACTTCTGCTGAAACTTCAGTCTGTGGGCTCTGTCACTGTCACTGTGTGGAAATATCAAACAGAGGTCAGGCCTGAGCTTCAAGCTTCAAGGTTGCAAGTCTGGAGCAACCTAGAGTGATAGGGAGGTCCAAAAGTGTGGAAAATTACTAAATGCATTTTTTTTTTTTTACAAAAGGACATTGTATTTGAGTAGCAAAAGTACCTTTTGTTTTCTTTATATATTTCTCTATTTTCTAATTTTCTAAAATGAGGTAGTTACTTTTATAACTAGTAATAAAAAAAACAGGATTTAAAGCAATGAAAACTTACTGAAAGAATTGACAAAAGAACCATACCACTTTATTGAATAGTCCAATAGAATAGCAGTAAAATACAACATACACAAAACTTTAGGCCTTAGGTGCTTCCCTCCTCTTTTTGTCTTTCCACCAGCCTCTACTATCTCCAATACAGCTTTGCACATTATTTATTCCTTCTATCATATATGCACTACATTGTTACACTGGGAAATTAATTCACTTTAATCTACAAGTGATTGGGTTATATATTTCTGGAAGCTACGAGGGTGAGTGTGCATTTGGAGAGTTCAACTCTGAATGATTTTATCCTAATAATTTCAACCAATTGTTGGAGCCATCATTTATAGACAGAAAATTTAATCAAACTGTATTGTCTTATATGATGGACATTGGGAATATCAACCTAATAAAAGTGTGATTGAAGAAATAGAAATAGAAGATGGCTCAAATTCAGAGTCTTCTACAAGCTAGTCAAGCTGTAAGGTTAGCTCTATCCCTAAAGGACTGTTTTTGAAAGGAAAAAGAGAAATCAGAAGTGTGCAGGGAAGTAGGGGCAGATTGTGATGAGGGTGCTTCTGGGCCTCCTGTAAATGCAGTTAAAATGTGCTCAGTGATTAGACAAGGAAAGAAGACAATTTGATGGGTCTCATTTCTTTATAGCAATATGAGACAGACATAATACTTTTCCCAAGTTAATAAATCTGAGATAAAAATATCCTATTACTTTCTCAAAAAAGGATTCCAGAATAAATATTGTTAGCAGCTATAAATAATGGTAGATCACTACATTTTGTATTCCCACCTTGTATAGTTATCTATTGTGTGTATCTCAAAATACACACATTGCAGACCTCAGGGTTATAAGATTTCCAGCACATTTTTTTATATAAAAGTTTTTTTTTTCATTTTTAGAACATAGCTTTTAAAGGTAGGACAAAGCACAGAGTTAGGATCTATGAAATAACATCTCTGGTTTTCCTCTCCCAGGAGGATTCCTGACCAGACATGGGTGCAGTGTGATGAATGTCTTAAGTGGAGGAAGCTTCCTGGAAAGGTGGATCCATCCACATTACCTGCAAGATGGTTTTGTTATTATAATCCCCATCCAAAGTACAAGTAAGGTTCTCGGACTTATAACTCCTCATTTCTTTTCCTCTTTTACAGAACTCCATCATATCTACTCTACATTCTTTAGACTAGTTATCAAGACCCCTGTGCTACCTGGTCCACTTTATCTATCTATTTAACTATTATTATTATTATTATTATTATTATTATTATTATTATTATTATTA
>NW_026594263.1:698884-716520 GCF_907164565.1 Psammomys obesus | reverse complement strand
TATTATTATTATTATTATTATTATTATTATTATTATTATTATTATTATTATACTCTACCAAACCCCTACACTCTAGTAAGGTGCTTTCCCTACATATTGCCATGGTTACTTTCTCCTCTATGGCTTTGATAGTGCCATTTCTCTTGATTGAAATCACATTGTGTATTCCATGTTCCTGTTCAAATTGTAACAGTCTCAAGTCCTGTGTGACAACTTTTCTTCCTCATAGCAATTTTCAATGATTTTTTTACCCTGACCTCCTGCAATATGTGATTCTTGGCATTTGTTCATATGCCATTTTTTTTAATTTGGGGGTATTTTTTGTGTGTACAATTGTTTTTGATTCCACAGAGCTTTTACATTCTTGAAGACTAAGCTCCATGTGTTCCACACTAAGTCAATAGCTTTTACATGTCTCTTCTGTAGCTTCAATGTAAATAGATCTGTTGCAATACTGTTTGCTTGTCTTTCTAATGTGCCTTATATTGCTTAGAGCAGCCGACATCTAAACAGTGCCTGATCTAAGTCAGTAATTACGTGTATTCACAATAAGTCAGTTTGCTTCAATCCAGCTGTAATCTTTTACATATTCTTTCTTTTGTAGACAACATGCTGGTAAAAAGAAGGTAATCTAACAGAGTATGCTTTTAGAGAAAATGTCCAAAATGTAAGAAAGGAAAGAAAAAAAGGCCAGGTCTGTAATTTGTAATTGTCCTTCATAGTCTCCACATTTGCCCAAGCACCTTTCTGTGGAGAGGTGTGGTCACATTATGGCATTGACTACTAGAAGTACCAGAAGTTCCTTTTTGAATATTTCCTTTTTGGAATATGTTGAATTTTATCTGTTTGCCCTTATCCATGAGAGACCATTCTAAGCCACTTCACTCCCTTGCAAAATGAATACAATGCAATTTCCAATTGTTTTGTTTGTCATTTTTCTCAGGTTTACTTTTGGCCACTGATTTTTTTTTTTTTTTGCAATTTTGGTGTTTCCTTCTGAGATTCCCTTCTCGGTGCTATACACATACTCAGCTTTTGTACTGTGAAGGGAATCTGAACTGTAAGTGTTACACAATTGTTAAGCTGCCCTGTTACAAGGGAATTAAAGAGGAAAATCTAAGACCATGTTTTGCTTCCAAAAGATAATTTCCTCTCTGTACTACAGGAGATGCTCTGTTCCAGAAGAACAAGAACGCATTGATGAAGACTTACACCAGATCAAGGCTAAGCAACAGTTGGGTATACATGAGGCAGTGCTGTACATCCCAGAGGGAAGGAACCACACTCCCTGTGATAAGACAAGGGGTTTGAGGAGGGAGATCATTTTGGAGGGTTCTGCGTTTTGTTTGCCCTCCTCACAGGTCTTCTCTGCCAGTTCTTCCTCCTAACTGTCACAAAATCCAGAAGGCCTCAACTTGTCATTGTCTGTTGGTTCATACTCCTCCCCACTCCACACACACACACACACACACACACACACACACACATACACACACACACTCACATACACACAGTGAGAGAGAGAGAATTTAAAAACTCTCCAGTAACATAATTCAGAAATATAGCCCTAGTTTCTCAGTGAACTAAATAGCATCTAATTTTGAGACAGCATCTCAGTCCATAGCTTAGACTAAGCTGGAACTCCCTCTGTAGACCAGGCTGACCTTGAACATCCGATCCTCTTCCTTGGCCTCCAGAATCTAAAGAACACTTTTATCCTCTAGATATGAAAATGTTGAGAAGAAGCAGGAGCCTGTGGAAAGTGACAAGCACCAGGTAAGAGACAGATCCACGCCTTACTCTTCTTACACAGTTTTCACCAACAGAGGATTTAGGTTGAAGAGCGCTACCTAGCATTGCTGAGGAGTTCTTCCCCTGCTCTTTTCTTTTGAATGTATCTTTGGCTTTTGTGTTGATCTTCTGTTGTTGATGTTTGGCTCACTTAAAACAAAAGAGTCATGCCATTTATTTTCCAGATTTTGATGCATACCGATTCTGGGCAGTGGTAATGACACATTTGGTGTCATATAACAGTTGTGTACCATCTTCATAAGCTGCTCCTCTTGAGTGTCTGGTTCTCCTGCCTTCTTTCTTTTGGGATTCAGGGATCATTTCCTCCTCTTTCCTCTTGGGAAGAGGGTTGGTTCTTTGTGCCTCCCCATCCCCTCCCCCGATCCCTGCTTCCAGGCTGGCTGGCTTTATAAAGACTCTGCTGTTTTGAATTTTCAGGAGCACTGTCTCTCGGACATGGTTGCCCAGTTCCGGACGCTGAAGGGTGCAATAAGGTTGGCCGTCCTTTCAGGGACACTCCTTTCCTGGCAGCCACCATAGCACCCATGTATCTTCCCCACCCCTCCTTGCCTTTCTGCTTGATTTCCCTTGACCCTGTTTCCCAGAAATCTGCTAGTCGCATGTTAGATTCACTTCCTTCCCTAGTTGGGCAGGTCAGACTAGTGAGGAGAGAGGCAGTTTATCACTAATGCTTCTTCATGTGCCCTACTCACACTGAGGCATATAAGCAATCACGTTTCATATCCTATGTCTATCCAGAGATTGGGATTTTCCAGGACTGCCCTGTCCTCATTCAGTTTGCCTTCCCTTTATTCTTTTACCCTAATTATTTATATTTTCTTCATATGTTGACTCTCCTACAAGATCCCAGGTGCATGTCTCTGTTGTGTGCACTGTGAACATGTGGTAGCCTCTGGCATGTGTCTCTCCTAGCCAGCAGATATTTGCTGCAATGCTTTTCCTTTCCACACATATTTTCAGCACAGAGCTCAAAAGGATGAAAAACCCTGCCTTCACCTGGGTCACAAGAGCGAAATAGACAGCGATTGAGGCCTGGGTTTGTGTTGTGGGTGGGAGAGGTCTAATAACCAATACAAGAGTTGGGAGCAGTCTGTTGGTGTCTCGCTGATAAGGTTAGTGACTGAATGTGTTTGGGTTCAGTGTTCTAGTGTACATTACTGTGCACTGTTTGTTCTGTTTAGGAAACAGTTTCTTTTTATTTGGCTAAGCATTCTTTCCTAGCATCAGAAGAGTTGACACATCTTTTGATATTTCGTTCAAACTTGGGATTTTTATGAACTATTTCTTTCTTGCTAGGTCCTCAGTAATCCACCAAAAACTCCTACTATACAAGATATGGCTGAACTAAATGACAAAGCTGCTGAATATGAGCAAATCAATAGCCCTAGCCTGCTTCCATCTGTTGGAGAAGAAAGCAGATCATCTCAATTTAAATCTCTGGATTCCAGTGTTTTTCAGTTTTCCAGGTGACTGAAACTATCACTTTTTTTCAATCATAAGCCTTAAAATCTATTTGATATGTCATATATATTACATACATAGTATACATACATATATTTTAAATGTGTGTGTATCAGCTGACCTCATACAAAAGGATCCACCTTTCTCTGCCTTCTAAGTGATAATATTAAAGGCATGCCCCATCATGCCAGGTAAGTTTATGTTTTTCTTTAACACATGAAGTTCACTAATGGAAATACAGTTTGGAACTGATAGAATTATGTCTTGCATGCACCTCCTAGTTTTTTCTTCTTACATGCTTGATATATCACTGTGAAGTGATCACTGGTTTCTCAAGTCTTTGTATTATGTTGGTTATTCTGCAAATGAAGTGATGGCCAACACAACTCTTTGAAAAGTATAAAGTTGTATACAAATAAGGTAATGCGATATAGAAAAATCATTGTTCCTATACTTAAATATTTGAACATCAAAGTCTACAGAGGATTCATAAATCTAGGCTATGTTGGCCCTGTGTAAAATTAACTAGTAGAAATATATCCTACTAAGTAAACGATCATTCATTGTTTACTAGAAAAAAAAAATCATCACTGAAAGTTTGTTCAAGTGTTTAATCCCAACACCCAGGAGGCACAGGCTCCTATGTGTTTGAGGCCAGCCTTATCTACTTAGTGAATTCGAGCTAGGTTTACACAGTTTGTTCTTTGGCTTTTTTATTTCATTTTCTACCTTTTCATGAATGATATTAGTTCATATAATAGGAAGGTGCATTCCTATTTATTTTCTTAGGTTTTAGTTATTTCTGAGGCACCAGAAGATATGACAGCTCTCATATTGCCACTAGAAATAAGCACAGTACTCCTAATTGGCACACCTTGCATTTCTCTTTTCATTCTAGTAGGGCCAAATGCTAGGGCAGGAACAGAATTTAGAAATGTCTAAGGTCATCATTAACACGATTCTTACACAATATTTGTGAATTTCTCAGTGCTCTCTTCTTAACATAGCATAGGACAGAGGCCACAGAATATTTTGTAGGGTCAATTAAACATTCCCCTAGTGACATAGATTCTTTACCTTTTTGTTTCTTCTTAGGTAAGTCTTTCAGCCTCTTTCAAGCAAAGACTTGTACAGGTGTATAAGTCTCCTGTGTTGTGATTCTTACACAATTAAACTGTATAGATAATAGAGGCATCTTTACATCCCCCTGAACATGAGCAGATTTTGTCAAGAGAAAGTAAGCTTTTAGGATTAACACTATTAAAACTCTTAAAAGTAAATGATGATCTGTATGAAAGCATTTAGAATAACACCTTACTTGGCATGTGAATAGTACTTAGTAATCAATGATGAAATCTGACTAAGAATTAAAAAGCAATTTAGAAAACTGTATTTTGTAGCAAGGGGTAAAACACTGTAGTTCAGCCTGGTTTCTGTAGTTTGATCCCAACTCTATCCTATTGCTCTCAATAGTTTTTCAATATCCATTGTAGGCTTGAAGGGGTGCACAGTAAATACTTTTGTCTTTGAAGCATAATATTACTTTTTTTTTCTTGGTCTTCTGTCTATTCTCATGCTTTACACTTTAGAGACCACTTTTCCTTTTTTGCCTACATTTGTAGGGTATATATATTTGGTATATTTGTAGGGTATATATATTTGGTATATTATAGTATATATTTTGTGAGTGCAATACTACACTACATCCATTGGGTGGCATATGTCATCAGCTTTTTATTGGAGTTTTTATATGGGTCTTCGTAGACTGTAAGGCTTAGGCTTTAGAGGGCAAGTACAGTGCTTTGAAAAATTATGTGAAATTCTCATTTGTTGAGAGAAATTATTTCAAGAGCTAATTGATATCAGATGCTGCTAATAATATATATTATATAAGATTAGCAAATAATAATAATTACATCATTTCAGGTTACCCATATAGTCCCATTCAAATTTTTTGAGGTACAGTAGCATTGCTAGCTACTTAGGAAGACTAAGGTCCAAAGACCTGCTGACTCCAGGGGTTGGAGACCAGCCTGGATAACATACTAAAATGCCATCTCAATTTTTTTAATAGATTTCTTTTTTTTTTCATTTGGAAGTGGGAAATGGAGGTGCTCACAGGTTTAATAAAATATACAGTTTCTGATAAAAGAGTATTAATGAAATCAAAACCTGAAACATAGTACATGTCTTTGAGCTATGTAGACCTGATTATTAACTATATAAAATAAAAAGTCAAGAGGCTGTTAAGTCATACTGGGGCAAGTTAGAAAGGCCCTCCCTGAAGGTCATTAGAAATGACTTTATGAGTCTTACACATGTAACAAGGGGAGAGAAAGTGTTACAATGCAATAAAGAACAGATTCAGCCAGGATTTAAGCTTCAGTCATAACCTTTTATAAGAAAACAGCTTGTTTCTGAAAGAAAGTAATTTACTTTTGTCCAGTCAGTCTGCATAAATTTGAGTGCTCTATGAAAGGTATTCTTTTAGGGTAATAATGGGATCCAAGATGATGGAATAGTCGTTGATATATGTAAATATCTCCAGTCCATGCAAGTTTCCTAACAAATGATACAAACTAAGGTCTAAAATAGCTGTAAGTGGATTGGCAAAGGAAAGAAGTAATGATTGTAGTTTATTTTATGACAAAAGCTGATGAGCTGTGTTTTATGATGAGTTTGTATTTTTAAAGAACACTTAAAAGGCATCCCTGTTGCCTAGGAAAACTGGTTTTGTCTGGGAGGAGCATGCCTCTGACTGTTTTTATATCCTCCAGCTTTATGTTGTGGAAGGTGTATTTAGATAGAACCAAAAGGACTGAGTTTCTCTTCTTCCATCCAGCTTTATCTTCCCCAATTTGTAGGGTAAAGGCCCTCACTCAGGCATAGCAAGCTGACAAAACTAGGCCTCCATTGTACCAGCTTAAGATGGCTCACAGATCAAAGGTTCATTCTGGATGGAGTAAGTCCAAAATGACTCCAGTCCTCATTCATAATGAAGAGCTTTATCTCTGGAAGAAATAAGCTATTGTCTCTACTTCAACTTTTTGTATAAGTTGTCCAGCTTTGAGAAAGAGGAAGGCCTTGAGGTTGAACTCCATGACTCTAACTAAAAGAATTGACTTTATTAGAACAAAGTATCAATAATTTGATGCCTGAGGAAACTGTCAGAAATAAAATAGATCACAATAGATAATAATTAAGAAGGTGCTTATAATTCCATAATACAATTTGCAAAAATAACATATCCAGATAACCAGAAGTTTGGTAATGGAGAAAGACAAACAAGAAAAAAATTTGAGATGACAGTTAATTCTAGGTGTCAGCAAGGCTATGCATAAATATAGATCAGCACCCAAGAAACAAACAATAGGATATAAGGTGAACAATAGGATATAAGGTGAAAGCTGCATTGAGATCTAACAAACAGGCACTGCAACCGCATCTGCATAAATTTAATACTATGACTACCAATCGCTGGCCAAATAATGCTGTTACCCAGTGACAATTCCTAAGAAGCAGGTTTAGAAATAAAATCACACACATCACTGAAAATCTGGAATATGTATTATGTATGCTTGTATTTATGTATTTTGTATTATGTATTTATTGTATTTTGTTGGCAGCGTCCATCCCACAAACAAATGCAATATAAATGGGTAAAAATATAATTGAAAAGGGAAACTTCACAACAAACTCTGACCAATAAGTGATAAGTTGCCTATTGTGGACCCACGGTGAGCCCTGGGTTGTCTGAGTTCAATCCCTGAGATACACATGATGGAAGGAAAGAACAAACTAGTTGTTCTCTAACCTACACATACATGGCATAGAACACATATGTACACACACACAAAATAAAATAAAATAAAATGTAACAAAAGTATGCAAACAGCAACAATATAGACCCCCAGGCAGGGATAATCAGTATCCAGAATTTTTATATTATATTTGCTAAAATGTTTAGGTGTCAATAACAAATTATAAAGTATGCAAGGAAATATGAAAGCATAAGCTGTACATAGGAAGCAAAAATAGGCTACTGAAACTTTTCTTCAAGAGACATGGGTAATTAGTTTGGCAGATGAACTCCAAAGCAATCATTAATAATATTTTCAAAGACCTAAGGAAAATTGTGGATAAAGTATTAAGGCAGGTATGGAGCCAGTGTTTCATCAAGTACAAAATAGCAATAAAAGAACAGAACCATTTTTAAAATAACCAAATGGAATTTCTGTGTGTAAAAAGTACAAGAACAGGCATGAAAATACCTAAAAATACTCAGTGTCACACATTAAGAATAATAATTACCAAAAATTATTCTATGAAAAGAACACAGACAAAACTGAAAATGCAGAAAGCTTCAGAGACATGTACACCAACTATATATTATGTTACATGAAGATGAGACAGAGGAAGTAGAAAGGCATTTTAAAATAATGGCCACAAAGTCCCAGATTTGATGAATGGCATTAGCCTGAACACCTAAGTGCAATAAACTCAAAATAGATAAACATTCAGTCATATCATAGTGAAAATACTGAAGCCAATGGTAGAGAGAAAATCTCTACAGCAGCGAGTAAAAGTGAATGATTCTGTACTAGTAAATCTCATTAATATTAACAGATAATTTATTTAAAAAAAACTCAATTGAGAGCAGAAGGTAATGGGGTGCTACTGTGACTTGGATATGGTTTGACCCCAGCAAAACTTAGGTTGACATTTAATTGCTAGTGTAACAGTATTCATCAGACCATTAAGCGATTTTGGGTCTTCTGTTATGAAGGTTTGTCTTCTTCATGTTCTTCTACTTTTTACCAAAAGTTAAGCTGCAGTGACACTTTCTTCAGGAGCCAGCTAGATAAGCCACAATTTTTGACAGCATCCAGAAATGTGAAGCAAAATAATTACCTCTTTCCTCATAAGGTATATGGTCTCTGGTACTTTGTTATAGCAACATGAAAGAGTCTTTCCAAAGAAAAATAGTTAAAGTACTAGAAAACAGACTATCAACCAAAAACTTAATTCCAGTAAAATTATGTTCAAGAAGTTAGAGATAATTTTTTTTTTTTTGCCAAGTACACCAAAGATGTAAATCTGATCTGCAGATCTGCCATATAAGAAATACTAAAGGATGTTTTACAGAGCATGGGCTGTCTTTCAGTAATTTCTTGTTTTTGTTTGTTTGGGGTTTTTTTCTTTATTAATTACAATTTACTCATTTTGTATCCCCCCTTGGTTCCCTCCCTCCTCCCGTCCCAATCCCTCCCTTCTTCCATCCTCTGTATGCATGCCCCTCCCCAAGTCCACTGATAGGGGAGGCCTTCTTTTCCTTCCTTCTGATCCTAGTCAATTAGGTCTCATCAGGAGTGGCTGCCTTGTCCTCTTCTGTGGCCTGGTAATGCTGCTTCCCCCTCAGGGGGAGGTAATTAAAGAGCAAGCCAATCAGTTCATGTCAGAGACAGTCCCTGTTCCTATCACAATGGAACCCACTTGGATACTGAACTGCCATGGGCTACATCTGTGCAGGGGTCTTAGGTTATCTCCATGCATAGTCCTTGGTTGGAATAGCAGTCTCAGCAAAGACCCCTGTGCTCAGATTTTTTGGTTCTGTTGCTCTCCTAATGGAGTTCCTGTCCTCTCCAGATCTTACTGTATCCTACTTCTTTCTTAAGATTCCCTGCACTCTGCACAAAGGTTGCCCATAAATCTCAGCGTCTGCATTGATAGTCTGCAGGACAGAGCCTTTCAGAGGTCCTCTGTGTCAGGCTCCTGACTTGTTCCCTCTTTTCTCCTTCTTCTGATGTCCAGCCTCTTTGCCTTTCTGGATTGGAATTGAGCATTTTAGCAAGAGTCCTCCATCTTGATTAGTTTCTTTAGGTGTACTGATTTTAGTAGGTTTATCCTATATTATATGTCTATATGAATGAGTATATACCGTGTGCATCTTTCTGCTTCTGGGACAGCTCACTCAGGATGATCTTTTCCAGATCCCACCATTTACCTGCAAATTTCATGATTTCCTTGTTTTTTATTGCTGAGTAATATTCCATTGTGTAGATATACCACAATTTGTGCATCCATTCCTCCACTGAGGGACATCTGGGCTGTTTCCAGCTTCTGGCTATTACAAATAAGGCTGCTACAAACATGGTTGAGCAAATGACCTTATTGTGTACTTGAGAATCTTTTAGATATATACCTAGGAGTGGTATGGCTGGATCTTGAGGAAGCACTATTCCTAGTTGTCTGAGAAAGCGCCAGATTGCTTTCCCGAGTGGTTGTACAAGTTTATATTCCCACCAGCAGTGGAGGAGGGTTCCCCTTTCTCCACAACCTCTCCAGCATGTGTTGTCTCTTGAGTTTTTGATCTTAGCCATTCTGATGGGTGTAAGGTGAAATCTTAGGGTTGTTTTGATTTGCATTTCCCTGATGGCTAATGAGGTTGAGCATTTCTTAGGAATTTAGACAATAATCTGAATGCTGATGAAGATAATTGTGTAATAAACTATAAAACAATATAGTGGCACCCCTCATTCTATTCACCAATTTAAGGAATAATTATTTAAAACATTTAAACATTTTTTTTTGTATTTTTAGAGACAGGGTTTCTCTGTGTAGCCTTGGTTGTCCTGGACTTGCTGTGCAGACTAGTCACTGGCCTCGAACTCACAGAGATCCACCTACCTCTGCCTCCCAGAGTGCTGGGATTACAGACATGTGCCACCATGGCTAGCTATTTAAAATATTTATATGTAAATGCATATGTGTGTAGAGTTTACCCTTGGGTTTATTGCATATATGTATATACACACACATATATAAAGGCACCTGAAATAAAGCTGGGCAATATGAGTTTGATCCTGGAATCTGCGTGATGAAAGAAAAAAGCTGACTTCTACAAGGTGTCATCTGACTTGCATACATAGGCTGTTATCACATGCATGTGTACATAGACATGACATAAGCAAAATGAGTAGCAGTAAAGATAAGAGTTAAAATAATAATTTGTTAGACCTGTCCATGTTGTGCTAGCAAATATCTACATAACATAAAAAGAAACAATGCAGGATAAACAAAATAATAAAGATGATATGACTTAAATGGAAAACAAAATCTAAGTTGCAAATAGAAATTCTACCATTTTAGTAATAACACAATGCATCTGTATTACACAGTTCAGTCGAAAGACAGATGTAGTTACATTGGATTTCCTTTAAAAGTTTAGAAATTGCAGGAGACACGTTAGATTCAAATCTGCAAATGAGTCAAAGATAAAGTACAGAAAATGGCATACCAGATAAACAGCAGCTTAAGAGTGCTAGCAACTTATTTTAACATCATATAAAATATGTTTGAATGCCAAATGTGGTGGTGTACACATGTAATCCTAGCACTCAGGATTATGAGGCAGGAGAATCACTCTGACTTTGTAGCCTAGGCTACAAATGCAAAGCAAGACTGTGTGAAATTATGTGCTTTACAACAAAAATATTCTACATATAAAATGAAACATTTCATAATAAAAAAGTCCATTGGGGAAGCATAATAGGAAAACCACTAAGCATAATCAAACAGAAGGAAGGAAATGATTAAAGTGGAAATGAAATGGAAACTAGCAAAACAATAGAGAAAAGTCAGCAGGAACAAAATTTACAATTTTTAAAGAACAACAAAAGTTAAGAAAGAAACAAAGTAATTTTATTTATGATAACTTCAAAAATATCTAGAATAAATGAAACAGAAGTGCTACAAACTATCTATACACTAGAGAACAACAAAATATTGTTCAATTAAAAGCAACCAAAATGATTAGAAAGACATCTGTTATTTTTGTTATCAAAGGGTTTGTTCCTTTAAAAAAAAATTAAGTAGTCTCCAACTGGCCTAGAGATGCTGTATAATCTCTTCCAAAATATCAGATGTCTCTGTTGCATTAACAACAAACTCATTCTAAAATTCATATGGAAATGCTAGGAATATAGAATCAGTCCAGCAGTCTTGAAAAAGAAGGAAGTTAGAGTCTCCCTAACCATTAATAATCTCCAGTAGTCAAGACAGTGTGATAGTGGTATAAGGTTAGACACATATTTCAGTGGAAAAGAAAGTAAAAACATACCCTTAAACTTATGGTAGGTATATTTGAATGCAACAAAATGAAGGTGAATCCCTGCCCCACACCATTCACATCCAACTCAAAATGGCGGCTAGATCTAAGCATAGTAGTTAAAACAGTAAAAATGTTAAAATACAGAAAGATTAAGTTTTTGTAACCATGGCCTAGGCTACAGTGTCTTAGATGTGACACCAAAAACAGGAGACATTGAAAAATAGTTCAGTTTGTTTTGGAGATTCTGGGTTTTTTGTTTCTCCATATGAAGCTGAGAATCTTTTTTTCAAGGTCTGTAAAGAATTGAGTTGGTATTTTGATGGGAATTGCATTGAATCTGTATATTGCTTTTGGCAGGATGGCCATTTTCACAATGTTAATCCTACCAATCCATGAGCACGGGAGATCTTTCCATCTTCTGAGATCTTCTTCAATTTCTTTCTTCAGAGACTTGAAGTTTTTCTCAAACAGGTCTTTCACTTGCTTGGTTAGAGTCACCCCAAGGTACTTTATGTGGTTAGTAGCTATTGTGAAGGGTGTTGTTTCCCTAATTTCTTTCTCGGCCCTTGGTATACAGGAGGGCTTCTGATTTTTTTGTTGATTTTGTATCCTGCCACTTTGCTGAAGGTGTTTATCAACTGGAGGAGTTCTCTGGTTGAATTTTTGGGGTCGCTCATATATACTATCATATCATCTGCGAATAGTGACACTTTGACCTCTTCCTTTCCGATTTGTATCCCCTCGTTTTGAAAGACAAATGGGATGCGCATTGAACATTGACAGGAGTCTACTGAGCGCATTGGAAAGACTCTAACTAGCAGTGTTCTCAAAGCAAAGACTCAGGACCAAACCTTTGGCAGAGTACAGGGAATCATAAGAAAGAAGGGGAGTTAGTCTGATGAGGAAAGGATAGGAGCTCCACAAGGACCAAAGATATCTGGGCACAGGGTCTTTTCTGAGACTGACATGCAACCAAGGACCATGTATGAATGTAACCTAGAACCTCTGCTCAGATGTAGCCTGTGGTAGCTCAGTAACCAATTGGTTTCCCATAGTGAGGGGAACAAGGACTATTTCTAACAGAAACTCAATGACTGGCTCTTTGGCCTCCCCACCCCCCAAGGAAGGAGCAGTCCTGTTAGGCCACAGAGGAGAGCTATGCAGCCAGTCCTGAAGATACCTGATAAAACAGGATCAGATGAATGGGGAGGAGGTCCCTCCTATCAGTGGACTTGGCAAGGGGCATGGTGGAGATGAGGGAGGGAGGGAGAGACTGGGAGGGAATGAGGGATCGGGACATGGCTGGGGTACAGAGTTAATAAAATGTAACTGATAAGAAAAAAATAAAATACAAAAAAATAAAAATAAAAATAAAGAATTAGAAAGATAGATAGATAGATATTTTAAACATGTTCAATTTTTCTCTTGTTATTTTGTAAGCAGGATAATATAACCATTTGTATTCTGTTAAAAAAAATAAAAAAAATAAAGTAAAAAAATATAGTTCAGTTTGATACATGTAAAGATTTGAAAGGCTGCAGAAGTGAATGAGTGATTAAGGGCCCTCGCTGCTCTTCCAAAGGACCCCGTGTCCCACCAATGTTCCCAGCACCCACAACCACCTGTAACTCCAGTTCCAACATATCTGATACCCTTCCCTGGCCTTTGCAGGTCCTAGGCACACATATAATACATGTCCATACATGTATGCAGGCAAATACTCTTACATGAATGAAGATTTAAAAAATAGAGTTTCAAAAACAAAAGGAGCTGCAAAGAATTTTGTTGGTAAGGCAATAAGAGTCAGAGGCAGAAGAATTGCAATTTCAAGGCTAGCTTCAGTTGTAGTGAAACCCTGTCTCCAAAAAATAATAGCAGCAGCAAACAACAACAGAGTAAAAACCACTACCCATAGAATTAGGGAAACTGCTTTAGACAAATTGTATGTGATGAAGAGTTGGAGTCCAGACTATAGAAAACCTGTTACAACTCACTAATTAAACAAGTCAATGGGCCAAAGACAATACACAAATGAGTAATGAGCACATGAAAAGAAGTTTTGTATCAGTAACTATTAAGACAATACAAATCAAAACCAAAAGGAGCTGTTGCTTTACAGCCATCAAAATGGCTATCTTCCAAAAGGTAGATAATAGGTGTTGGCTATGATGTGGCATAAATAGAAACTTTGTGTATTTATGTAAGTGCAAAATACCACATTTGCTTCAGTAGAAGAGCCTCAAAGTGCTACAAATTCTTCAAATAGTGTATGCCCCAGCAATTCCTCTTCAAAGTATACATTCTAGAAAACTGAAAATGTGTATCTATACAGAAACTATACATGTGTTCACAGCAACATGGTTCATAGTAGATGAACTGTAAAAGCATCCTAAATTCCCATCAACAAAGCACATAATGCAAAATATAGAACATCCCATTCAATTTCTTTCTGTGGTGTCATCTATCTATCTATCTATCTATCTATCTATCTATCTATCTATCTATCTATCTACTTATTGTTTATTGAGGCAGGTGTGTGTGTTTGTGTGTGTGTGTGTGTCTGTGTGAGCTTGGATATCCTGGAACTCACCCTGTAGACTAGGTTGGCCTTGAACTTGGGATTAGAGGCATGTGTCACCACCACCACCACTTCCACTGCCCAGCTGTACCATCAATGCTAATTTCTTTCTGAATATGTTTGTTGTTTATATATAGAAAGGTTGTTGTTGTTGTGTGTGTTTGTTAATTTTGTTTCCTGCTACTTTGTTGAACATGTAGGAGTTTTGTGGTTGAATCTTTAATATGTTGAGACAATAGACTTGGAATTTCTAGATTCTCCAAGAATTTTCTCATGAAAGGACGTTGGCTTTTGTCAATATTCTTTTTTGTATGTCCTGAGATGGTCCTTTTTCTTTAATGATGAAACCCCTGGTAGGTCAGCCACACTCCAGTATAGGCCCACTCTCAAGACTGGACTGGTAACACAAACTGGACTTGATGGTGGGGAAAAATGAGGAGAAGGAGGAGGAAGAGAAAAAAGAAGAAGGAAAAAAATTCAAAATTGGGTATCTAAGGAGGAAAAGGCAGATAAAGTAGATAGAGGAGGAGTTGAGAAGGGGGATGCATAGGATTAAAGTACATTTTATGATATTCTCAAAGAGAATAGTATTGCTCAGCCATAGAAAGTACTTACTTCCAATAGTACCTTTTTTGTTACTATAATGAAATGCCCTAGACTGTGTAACCCTATGAAAAATCAGAATTATTCAGTTTAGTTCTGGAAGCTTTAAATATAAGTAGCAGAAAACTAGCTCTGGGGAAGAAAGGCCTTCTTGCTGGCAGAGTGCTGAGATAGTGCAGGGCATCACATGGTAAGAGACAGGGAGCACACATCTGTGTCTGTGTCTATATTCTCTGCATTGTCAGTCTCTGGCCTTTCTTTCCCTCTCCACTGTCCCCCTCTCCTCCTTCTCTCTGTCCCATGATTTTCTGTTTCTCCATCTCCTTTTGATGACCCTCAACCATATTTAGTCACTGGGATTTTTCCCTAATGGCTTTTTATAACCCTAATCACCTTCCAAAGATCCTACATCCAAACATACTTGAATTAAGTTTCCATATTGTATATCAAACAGTAAGGATTTGGTTTTTACCTGTACATTATTGGGGTGCTTATGCAAGCCATGTCATCACGAGAGCAGCAGCAATAAGCTGATATGTGCTACAACATGGATATATGCTAAATAGAACAGTTTTGAAAAGCCAGGGTTGTTATCCTATCTGTTCCAAAGTTTGAAGCAGAAAATTGCTTTTGATGGCCACATAGACTCTAAATGGGTAAATGAACAGTGTTTTTAAAAGGGGTCATCACGAATGTATACATACACACTGTGCAGCAGCCATGATTTTGGTTTTCATTCTTGCCTATCATGATGTCTTAAACACAGTCAAAAACATGAGCATGAATTTGTAAAAACTGAAGTATTCTAATCTCAACAGAGTCTTACGCATGCTATTAGTGAAGTACTCAATTCATAGTCAAACAGAAAGCTACTTCAGGAAGAGTTTTGAAGTAGTAGAAGAGTGATATATGCAGTTTTGTCAAAAGATGTAAAATACCTAGAAAAGTCTTTAATATATAAAAGTAACAACAGATAATATGACAAAAAGAAAAATGAGAAGAAACTGTGTTGTTGGAGAATTCCTAGCATATAAAACCTACAATTAATCTTTAGGAAAGGAGTGCTTAGAGGTCTAATATGAGGATTGATTCTTAGAGAAGAGAACCAGAGTCTCTGGAGAAACACAGACCAAGTAACAGAAACCATTTATTTTTCTCTCACTAACATGCTAGTTCTATTTTGTTTTGTTTTGTTTCATTTTCAGGCAGGGTTTCTCTGCCTATCCCTGGCTGTCCCTGTCCTAGAAATCACTCTGTGGACCAAGCTGGCCTCGAACTCAGATACCCACCTGTCTCTGCTGTCTGAGTGCTGGGATTAAAAGCATATGGGCCACCAGCACCTGGAATGATAGTTCTATTTTGATTGCCACTTACATAAAAGTGTTGTTCATCTTCATCTACCACAATTAAGCACTGTCTGTCAAGGAGGTTCCAGTTCTCAGGTAGGATGTACACATGTCCATATACACATGGGTCCCATAGATGCTAATACATGTTTTGTTATTTTTTTTTAAGTTAAGATTTCTACAAGAGTGCCTGAAGTCAGTTGATAAAGTGCTTACCTCCCAAGCACAAGGACCCAAGTTTCATCCATAGCATCCACATAGAAAGCCAGACTCAGCAGTGCATGCTTCTAATCCCATCACTGGGGTAGCAGAAACAGAGGAAGTATCCCTGAGGCCCCACTCTCCAGCTAACCTTGCCTAATCTCGAGCCCCAGGCCCCAGTGAAAGACCCTGTCTCAGAAAGCAAAGTGAGTGACCCTGAAGGAACTACACACCCAATGTTGACTGCTGGTCACCATAGACACATGTACATGCACAAATGTGTGAGTGTATGCATGTGTGCGTGCATGCATGCATCCATGCATGTCTGAGCACACACAGTGTTACAAAAATTCAGAAGTAGGCTTAGATGTGAAATGTTAGAAAAGAGAAGTTCATCTGGTCAAGTGGAGCACAATAAGAAATCACCCAGAAATTCAGTTTGTCTAGTGTTTGTGAAGGAAGTAATGTAAGATAAAGTTAGGGCCAAATTATATATCCCAGCTCTGCCACTTAGCATCTGCAGATAGTCAGTTATAACCTCCTCCTGATCATCCTTTAAAAGCAGTTAAGATAATATTACCATCTACTTCCAATTGAGAGAATTAGATAAGGCTTCTCACACTGTTTGGCATAAATGGCTCTTCGTGTTTGGGCATTGGGGAGGCTTGATTGTCCAGCTGAGACATTTAAATGTTTATGTTATTGGAAGCAACACATAAAAATTTAGAAATAGGAACTGTAGAAGCTGAAGCAGTGCTTCAGGAGATTAATTTAGTGCATGAGCTGTAGGGAAAACAGATCATAGGAAGCCATTGTAATAATCCAGAAAGGTAACAAGAGCCTCAGCTAGCATGTTGGCAGTTAAGTCACCATATAAAACTCTATAAAAATTGCCAACAGTTTGATGTGACACTAATAAAAACAGGAGAGAGGAAACATAGGTGAAGGAAAAGATGAACAGTTAGTCAGAGATACCATTGGGGCATCCAGGATGAAGGGTATGCTAAGCAGTTGTAAATTTAGGATTGGGAGGTTAGGACTTCGGAGAGTGGGGGAGGTTTTGTCCTCCCAGAGTTTGGAGCCAACACGTCTGAGATTACTAAAAGGAGGGAGCATAGTCAGAAGTGGAAATTGTTCTGAACAGAGCTCTTAGAGTAAGAAATGAAGACAATACAACTTGATTTACGTTTCACAAAACTTGTTTTTGTCTCTGTTTATTTGTTTGTTTGGTTTTTTTTTTTAGACAGCTTCCCTCTTGTAGGCCTCCCTGACAGGTCTGCAGCTCAGGCTTAAAGTTGCATCAATCTTCCTGCTTCAAACTTCTCAACTGCTGAGACTACAAGCATGCACTACTATGTCCAGCTTTTCTTTCTGTATAGTATTATACAAACCTTCCCTACACTCCTGCCAAAGGAATGTGTTACTGTACTCAGCTCCAGAGCTAAACAAACCATATGTAGTGCCTCTTGCACATACTTAAGGATGGATATATATATATATATATATATATATATATATATATATA
>NW_026594263.1:684003-698874 GCF_907164565.1 Psammomys obesus | reverse complement strand
TATATATATATATATATATATATATATATATATGGATATATATATATTCTGTCATATCCTCAGAATCTTTCTTCTTCTCCCTAAATGACAACACAATATCTGTTGAGATGGCAGGCCAGTTTGGATTCTAAAAAAAACTCATAGAACATTAGAGGAAGTTAAGATTGAGATGTCTCACAGTTGTTCTCAGAAACCAGAGAGATACTGGCAGCCTTGAGGTTCTCTGAGGAGGCTAATTACATCCCTGGTTCTTTCTCACCAAAAGTTCAACAGCTGGTTTTTACCTTGGAATTTCTTGGTCACCTGGAGAGAGGGCAATTACAAGAATGAAAATGGCATTCCAATCCTCCTGCCTGTCTAAAATCACCTATTGATTTCTGACGCAAGCTGTTTTGATAGATTCTTCACCCTTTCTAGCAGCCAGAAATGGGAAGTGATTTGAGACCATCCTCCTGGACTTCTCTGAAGAACAAAGGGAGCTCCAATTTATACCTGACCAAGTGAAGTTGTTAGTCGTGTTGGGGAAATGACTTGAACTGACTGGTTTTCTTTGTTTCTAACCAAGGCCTTGTATTTTAATTAACTTTTACAAGGGAATAATGGGCAATGGCCATAATCCACTTGGCTGGCAAGGAACTGTACAGAGTTCTGTTGCAATATAAAAATGTGCTAAGTCTTTGATACTGGAGGGTTTTGTGATACTTTAAAATTGATGAGCTGGTTTTATTCTCTGCATACACTGCTAGGCTTTTTATGACCTCTTATTCTACTCTGTGTTGTGTTGTGTGTGTGTGTGTGTTTAGTTTTTGTTTGTCTCTCTCTATTTGCTTTTAAGAAGCCTCACATTCCCCTTTAAACCTTTTCCCAAGGTCAGCCTACTCCTATTTTATTCTTATGCTGACACTTAAAACTTATCAACTTTATTTCTCTCTTAACACCAGCTGCCAACTCATCCAATTGCCTTAGTGAATGGGTTGAGGCTTGGGTGAAGACTGAGTTGTTACACTATTTTGTTAATGTAACAGAATACATTAGACCAGGTAACTTAACAAGGAAAAATATTCGTTCAGCTCACAGGTCCAGAGATTCAAAGGCATGGTGTGCCAGTGCTATCATCTTGGCTCTGGTGAAGGTCTTATGATGGGTGGCATCACAATGTTAGGGCTGTGTGTGAAAGAGAGCCATTACATTATTTATAGTATCTGGTTTTCTTGAGAACAAACTCAGGGTCCCATGAGTGCTGCTTTAATCCCTTCTAAGGATAACACCCCCAGGAGCCTAAAAACCTCCCACAAGGGTCTCCCTTTTAAAAGTTCCACCTTACCTGTTAACATTGACACACCAGGGACAGCATCCAACACATTCTTAAGGGAATAAACTGCATCTCAGCCATGGCAGTAGTAGTCCTAACCAGAAAGAATATGTGCCTTGAGGAGGGGCTTTGTAAAATTAAAATATTCTTTACCTGTACTGTGCAACTTACAATTTGATCTCTTCTTCTTGCAGTAAGTACAAACTGATCCTAGGTGAGGAGCCTGTGGAGAAACGAAGGAGGTTCCAAAATGAGATGACACCATCTCCTATAGATTATTCCATGTCCAGTCCTTACAGAAGGGGAGAAGTAGCTGCTGCCTACCCAGAAGGAGAAAACAATCATGATAAATCCAGTTCTGAGAGAAGTACACCACCACACCTCTTACCAGAATACCCAGAAGCAAACAAGAATACAGGACAGAACAGGGAAGCTCCAGCACTTTGCCCAGGGTCCCAGGACCAAGGCCTGGGTTCCCTGCTTACTGAAGAATTAGAAGATCAGATGCCAAAACTGGTAGCAGAAGAATCTAACAGAAGTAGTGAGAACATAAACAAAGAAATGAATAAAGGGCCTTTTGTAGCTGTTGTAGGCATTGCAAAGGGAGTTGCAGATTCAGGAGCTCCCATCCAGCTAATCCCCTTTAACAGGGAGGAGTTTGTAGGCAGAAGAAAGGCAGCAGAATCCTGGAACCCAAATCCTAATCCTGCTGCAGCAGCCACTGCAGGGAAGGGAAAAGGCTGCCAGGAGAGTAGAAGTCGTAACATGCCAAAGATAAAGGACCAGAAAGAGTTGGAAGAATTGAAAAAAACCACGGAAAAATTGCAACGTGTTCTGGCTGAAAGGAATTTGTTCCAGCAAAAGGTTTGGGCAACACCTTACCACTAGGAATAAAAGAGGTCATTGTAACCTAGGGACCAAGGCAGTGTTCTCAACCTTACTATTTCTGTGACCCTTTAATACAGTTTCTTGTGTTGGGGTGACTCCCAACCATAAAGTTATTTTCATTGCTACCTCATAACTGTAATTTTGCTGCAGTTCTGAATGTTAATGTAAATATCTGTGTATTCTGTGGTCTTAGGCATCCCCTGCAAAAGGGTCAGTTGACTCCCCAAGGGGTCACGACACACAGGTTGAGAACCACGGGGCTAGGTTGTTGATATTTTGGTGGTTTCTTTCACACTCTGAGGCTTTTAAACCAAATATGTCATTAAAGCAGACTGTGGTATGACTCATATTGAATGGACCCTAGTGGGCTTTTCCCTCTATATTTTAGGTTTGACAAGAGATTTGCATAGGTGCAATAAAGTATTATAAATAATGGAGGCACAGGGTAGATTTAGTAGGAATGGTTTGGAGTATTCTAGCTTTTGGTTATATGTTGGGTCATTGACTTTCTTTTTGGACTGCAGGTGGAGGAGCTGGAACAGGAGCGAAACCATTGGCATTCTGAATTTAAGAAAGCTCAACATGAATTGGTGACCTACAGTACACAGGAGACAGAAGGCTTATACTGGAGCAAGAAGCACATGGGTTATCGCCAAGCTGAATTCCAGATTCTGAAAGCTGAGCTAGAAAGAACCAAAGAGGAGAAGCAAGAACTAAAAGAGAAACTGAAAGAGACAGAGACACACTTGGAAGTACTGCAGAAGGCCCAGGACTCCTACCGGAACCCAGAGGGAGATGACCTAGAAAGGTTAATTACTAGGGTTTAGTTGTCAGCTTGTGAGTACTAATGGGAATTATCCGCTAAGACCCCCAGTTATTGGGAGGAAGTCTTAATCCATAGACCACCACAGACTAAGTAATTATTTCTTAGATAACAGCAGCCAGTCCCCTGTGTTTGATGGCATGGTGCTTTCAGCCTTCTTTCTACCTAATGGAGACATAATTGTTAAGAAATGTAGGCCCATTTTGAAGGGATGTCATTTTATTCGGTTGGCTAATGACTTCATGTCATCTCTTCTCCTCCTGCCCCCTCACTCTATCATACAGGGCTTTGGCAAAGCTTACGCGGCTACGTATCCACGTCAGCTATCTCCTTACTTCTGTCCTCCCTCACTTGGAGCTTCGTGAGATCGGGTTTGACTCAGAACAAGTGGATGGGATCCTGTACACAGTGCTGGAGGCAAATCACATACTGGATTGAGCACCAGACTATATATCCTCTCCTAGCTTTTCTCTTTTCTGCCAGGGTACTGAATGTGTTCCCGTCTTATCTCTCCCCCAGCCTCCTTCTTTCTCTTTCACCTTTATGCCTTATATGAAGAATCTTGGAATAAGTCCTGGCTTCTTAATCAGTATTCTTCACGATCCTTATGGGTGTGGCAAAAGAGGCCCATTAAATAGCCTTTCAAGAGTCCAGGGACAGAAAAGCAATAGTCACCAAGTTAGGTGACCTGAAAGCTCTAATTTTCATGATCTAGATACTTGGCCTATTTCATATGATGGTTTGTATTCATTTAGGTTAAATCAATCAGCGAGTGTTGAGTCCAATGAACTTGGTGAGATAATCAATATTTCAGCCCTGCCAAGGTTCTAATAATCTAGTTGGAAGCACAAGCAACACCAAGTTAACTAACTATACAAAGAAGGGTGTGGTGTGCATGAGTGATATAAACATGACATAGAAGAGAGAGGAGAGCAATTTCAAGTACAGCGTAAGTGGGACCTAAATGAAGCTTTAAGGAGTGACCAGGCCAACACTCTTAATGATGGCTGTTGCTTACGTGGTAGGGTTACAGTTGATGATTTTTCTTTTTCCTATCTTCTTGCCCTGCTGAAATTTTCTCTAACATTCTTGTTACTCTTCTTGCATTGGAAAATAAATTGTTTTGAAGGCTAACAAGTAGGCTTGAATTTGGATGTCAAATGATACATTTATGAAAGTATTACACGTATATCTTATTTTGAGTTTAATATTACCGCTGTAGAGACAGTGTAAGCAAATGTAAAAAAAAAAAATCCAGAATGTGAAAAATGTGTTTGGTAAGAGGGATAGATTACTGTAAAAGGGACCAATCAACTCACCAATTCTCTACGGTATTTTTATTTTAATAACAGATATGTGAAAATAAATGTAGAAGGATCAAAATTTTAATTATCTATTACCACATTGCTAAATTTCAGGTAGCAGGGGAAATATTTTAGAATAGAAAATATTTAGAATAGAAAGATTTAATTGTTATTCCTTGTAATATGCCTACATACTTTCTAGGCTATACAGAGTGAGAAATCGGCCTCAAATTACAGAAATAGAACATCTTATACTCATGTAAAGAAGGTGTTTTATGAATCCATTACTTTATTGGGTTTATATAATATATAGTCTCCAAAGAGTTAAAGGTACTCTTGAAAGGTACAGTGAACACTATATATAGATATCTATGTATTTGTGTGTCTCAGCATTAAAAAGTAGGAAGTAGAGGATAGGAATAATAAAAGGAAGGTGGGATCCACCAGCAGTAAGAGGATTTTCTCTAGTACAGATTAAACACTTTGGACAGTCATTCTGTTTTCCTCCATAGATTTACTTCAGAAGATTCTCCTAAGGATACTTTACCTCCTTGAAAAGAGGCCCATCATAGATAGATATTCCTGTGGGTTTGTGGAGACTATGGGGAGGCCATAGCAGGCTTCACCATGAGAATGGTACTTAAACATACCCCTGCTTTAACACTCTACCTCACCCCAGCTCTAGCACGCTGCATCATTAACTTTCATGTTAGACATTTGTGTTAGTATATCCAAGGTCTCAGTTGTCTAAACAGGATTACTAACAAGGGAAGGATAACACATGCAATTATTTTCCTAGTCATACTTGCTAGTCACATAGTATAAATGGGAGTCCAGGAGAGGAGGAATATCAGTGAATGCAAAGTTCAGCCTGTGAAGCTGTTGGTTGGATGTATGGGGGTTTGGGATCAGGCAGATAGGGAGCTATAAAGGGAAAGAAAGATGGAAAACTTATCTCATCTTTACTGGTACTTCTTGTCTGCACAAACTCCATGATCCACATCCTGTCAACCCATGGTTTTGAATCCATGCTGCTGCTTCCAGTAACACTCCCCTGTGTGAGTCTCTCCACTAGTAACAGAGCTATTGCTTTGTTACCTATTTCCAGTGGCACTGCACAGAAGCTCCCATTAAAATTCAAACCTTTTCTAAATGTCCCACAAGACCCACTGTCTACCTGTACTTTGTCTCAGCAGCCTTTCATCATTTACCACTTCTCTGGCTCACTTGTTTCCTACTGGAAACATTTCAAGCTGTCAGCTAAGCTCAGAGGTTGCCCTCTAATACATCCTTTACCCTTACTGCAATGAAAGGATTCTCTAATGCAGACAACACACTTTGAAAGGTGGCCCATTGTAGATATTTCGGTGACTCTGGAACTTGTTAAATACCACTGTGGAAAGATTGAAGAGTGCTGCCCATCCTTACCAGAAAAGCCATGATCTAATATGAAGACAGGCACTGACAAGAAAGAAAACACAGGTGCCTCCTCCTGGCTTTTCTCTTAAATTAACACAAACCTCCTTACAATTGTTTCTTAACTCGCCACAGTTAGCATGTAAGTACTTATTATCTCATTCCTTGACAACTGAAATAAATTCTTAGCTGGCCTTTCTCGTTTCCTATCCTCATCCCTCAGTGCACACTTTTTAATTCACTAAATAGCTCTTAACAACTTTATTGGGTCATATCTCTGCTCAGTGACTTGCTGTCGCCCACCATTGCCCACAAATTGCTATGAAAATTCTTCAGCATGGTTCTCGAGCCCCATGATGTCTGGCTTTAACCACCCGGTTCTTCCAGCAAAAACACTCATCTTCCAACAGGCCAAACACAAGCTGTATTCCACTGACGTGGAACTCCTTTTCAACTTCTGAATGCTCAAGATTTTGTCCCCTGCCTTTGGTGTTCCACTCCTGGAATGCTCTCCTTAATCATCTTCCTTTGGTTCAAATGCCAAATTTCTTTTGAAAATTCCTTTAACCCAGGAAGGCATGAAAATTTTCTTTGAACGTTTAAGTTTAAGCCTTGTGTCATTTATAAGGTTTGTGTCATGAACTTCCTGATCATACTTTCCCTATTAGAAATCTCTAGATTTATATTTAACTGCCTACTTGACATTTACACTTACATATCTCACAGACATTTCAAATAAATCATGTTGAAAATAAACAGTGACATACCCCAGGACTATCCTTCCCCCGCAATTTTCTTCTTGTTAGAGAATGGCACTTCCTCCCACCCAGTTGCTTAAGCAAGAAACCTGGAAGTCATTCTTATTCTTCGTCTCTCATTTCCCACATCAAGTCTGTCAACAAGTCTGTTGTTTCTATTTCCAAAGTATAATCTTGATTCTACTCACTTTTACCGCAACAACCTTAGTCCAAACTTCCATCAATCCTTTCCCCTGTTTCATAATAACTAGAGACTTTGGGCCCTTCTTGTTCTCATTGTCTTATCACTATAAATAGTGTGTTTTTTTTTCAAAATAAAATACAAATCAAATGATGTGACTCTCTGTTTAAAGGCAATAACGCCTCGTTTCACTTAGAGTAAAATCCACTCGCATTAAAATGTCCTTCAAGACCCCTACCTACATCTTACATTTGTCTCAGTGATCTCTTATCATTTGTTGCTTTACCCTAGCACACTTAGCTTCCCACTAAAACATCAAGCTCTCACTTAAGTTCATAGCCTTCACCTATACTGTTCCTTCTCCTCAGATTTTTTTTTTTTTTATCTATTCTGATCCTTCTAGAATGCTGTTTCCAGTCTTGGCATGGTTCACTCTTCTGGTTTCTATATTCTTTTCCTAAATAGTCCTTATTTTTTCCTCTAGGTTTATTTTCCCTCTAGCTTTACCACATTATATTCCCATGGTGTCCTTGTTTTGTTTCCAATTCATAGCAAGCTTATAAACTTGGACATTTTCATTTATTTGATAAATATTCATTGGGCACCTTCTATGTGTTCTGTGATAGCCAGTGGTGAAGATAACACATTGTTCCTATATAACTGTTCCGATAAGTTCTATAAGGTCATGCTCAGTTTGCTAACCACTGTATCCTAACTGCTTATCCGCATACCTGGGATATCGTAAATGAGCAATAAATGATTGTCAATGAATGGTTTAATGATGGAATTGTGTTTTGTTCATATCCTGTCTCAGTGATCTAAACAATGTCCCATTCAGAGAAGAGTGTGAACAAATGAGTATGAGTGAGAGGGAAGTTATCTCTGTTATTTTTGAAAATGAAAGACTGACAAAGTAGGTGCTGCCTACTGTAGGAGTGAAGTTGCTGTGAGTAACCTAGTGTTTCTGTTTAGTGACTCTTGATGAGTAATTAGACTATAAAAGAGAAACGGACGATGAGCAGTCTTCACACAAACAACCCGAATAAATGCTGAGAACTACAAAATGTAACCAGGAAACTGCTGTACAGACCAGATCTTGAGAGTAGGAAAAAAAAAAATGACTAAGAATTCCTCTTCAGCCTTTTCAAGAGCAATGATGGTTCGATTCAGCTGTAAAAAGAGCTAGTCACAAGCTAAAAACAGAGTACATCTCAAAGAAACAAGTTCTGGGTGCAGGTTAGGTCAGTCAATACCTGTTGTATGAACAAATGGGCACCTGGATGATCAACAGACCAGTGACCCTGCAGGACCAGAGGTCAGGAGGGTTTGTTTGCCCATGGCTGGTGCTTGCACATTTTCTGCCTTAACAGTTTAGAGGCAGAGGCTGTGTTCTTAGTTTGTAAGGCCACTCTCAAGCTAGAACGTGTTTCAGAATTCTGTACTGTAAATCGAAACCCCTTTCTGCAGAACGACATGAGGAGTGAAGAATCACAGTCTTCTCAAGAATTCTTGGCAAGAAAGGTCAGGGTGTAAAAAGTCAGGCTAAGGTAAGTAAGATGTCCCCTAAACGTGGACGTGGTTCATGTGGACCACCCTACCTCATGATTGACATCAGGAACCAGGTACTCCTATTCAAAACTCAGCACAGGCTGGAGAGATGGCTCCATGATTAAGAGAGCTTGCTGTTCTTGAAGGTGCTCACTTCCCAGCACCCATATGAGGGAGCTTGCAATTGCCTAGAACTCAGGGGATCTTAGTTCAGGGGATCGGAACCCTCTTTTGACCCTACAGGCATCTGCATGTACATATGTATGCATGCACATGAATAAAAATAAAAGAAATCCTTTAAAAAGTCCTAGTAAGGTTGTTGGTCATCTCGGCAGCAGTCAAAAGGCTGAGGCACAAAGATCCAGGGTCAAGACCAGCCTTGACAGCATAGTGAGAACATGTCTCAAAAATCAAGTTCCATGTTTGGAGAATAAACTAAATAAGTGGGGGAACTGACCAGAAAGGCTTGGGCATACAAAAAAATAATTAATAAGTGAGACATGAATAGCAATTTATTTTACTTAATTGGTACTTGATATTGAAGTAGGGCTTTGTGCATTCTAAATTTGCATGACACTAATGAACTATAACCCCCATACAGTTTTTTAATGAAATATAGTCTAAGACCAAATTTTTGTTACTTAGCATTTTGGTGTGAATCACTATAAACCACCGACCTACTTTTAGATGACGTAGTACAAATGCTTTGGTTGCTTTCTACATGCCAAACACATTCCACACATCTGCCCTTTGCGTTCTGAAGGACATGGAAGATAACTTAAGAGAATGAGAAAAAGTGTCCAACTCCCTAAGTCTGCTCATCCAGATGGACCCTGAAAACCTAAAGAGTTAATGCGGCATGAAGAGAGCATTTTTCCAGTTACAGTGGAGAGTGTAAATAATCACATGCAGGAGGCAGAAATACAGGAACACACAGATTAAGCAGAAGGGTTAAAGTGAGCATCCAACTTGAAGTACAAGGAACAGAATGAATGAAGAATTTGGCACCGCTTTGGGAGGCTCAGAATCAAAACAGTGGATGTTGAAATCTCCCATACTGTCCCTAGGTTCAGGATGTTAGCTACAGTCAGGGTTGTGCCCTGGTCCTGAGCTCCTCTCTAGCAACAGGACCTGGTGAATGATTACTTTTCTTCCCCTCCAGATTCATACAGGAAAAGGTAAAAAAGCCATCACTATCCATTTCTTCCTAGCTTATTCTGTTGATAGACCCTTAAATGAAAACTTATCCAAGATCTTCAGGGAATTTAAACTTCGGGAGAGAATCTTGAAAAGTTTTGACCTGGAAAAGGGAACAACCGATCTAAATTAAATTCAGATCCTTGGTAGAAAGTGAACTTTATTGGGTCAGTAATGTGGCTTAGTGCGTAAAGGTACTTGCCACTAATCCTAACAACTTGTTCAATTCCCAGAGCCTACGTGGCAGAAGGGGTAAACCAACTTTCACAAGTTGTTCTCTGATATTCACATATGCCAATGGCATATATATATATATATATATACACACACACACACACACACACACACATGTGGCATATGTACACATATTTGTGCACATGTACATGTACAGAGAGAGAGAGAGAGAGAGAGATGTGGAGCGAATAGAATGCAATAATACATTTGTAAAAGAAAATGTACTTTGGGGATGAAGATAAAACCCAGTTGGGTAAGTGCTTGTCTGACACATACAAGGACTTCATTGATTCCCAGCACCATATAAGCCAGGTATGGGAACACTTGCTATTCAGTGACCTAGACACTTGGGTGGTAGAGACAGAGGATCAGAAGTTCCAGGCTATAATCACCTGCAGCTACATAAGAAAATAGGGAGTTGAGGCCAGCCTGGACTAGAGACCGTGTGTGCGTGTGCATGTGTGTGTGTGTGTGTGTGTGTGTGTGTGTGTGTGTGTGTATGTATGTGTTTGATATAGCCTTTTAGGGCACTAGTATATTTAGATATGAGTTAAGCATTTCGGATTTACTGTATGCCAAGACTGTACATGGATGATCCCTGTTTTATTGGGAAAAAAAAAAATCAAGTGTAGAGAATTGGCATGGCTTTCCTAAATTGTTAAGAAAAAAAATCCACATCTAGGTATGTGTGACACCAGAAACCTAGCTCTTTTACAGTTGCTCCATATAACCAGTCTAGTCTTTCCCCTTTCTGTAGAAAAATACCAAAAGGCAGCCCACACTGATAGGAGTGGTCCCAAATCACACACAATGTTTAACTGCCCTCATGATTGGAAATCATTCACTTGTGTAATGAATATCTCTCCAAACAACCTGGAAATTCATTTCCTTTTGACTGGGTTTTTCACTCGGGCTGTTCCTTGGCAGCTTTCCTGATATCAAAACAGTCGTCGAGAACTTATTCCTACACTCTGGGAGGTCTTGGACTTGTTGCCCTCTGCTTGGAGTGTTCTCTCTGGCTTCTTTAAAACCCCCTTCCCAGTCCATGCTGAGTTGGGCAAGTCTCGGGGAGTGAAAAAGTGACACTTGAAAACATAGTAGTTTATTATTACACAAAGAAGAGTAAAATTAACCATACGAAATGTCCTGGAATTGCCAACGGGATGGTGGCACCCCCTTGCTTACCTTATCTGCCTTTTTATTTCTCTGCTGTCCTCATCTCTGAAGCTGCTGAATCATCTATTTAAAAGATGCTCGTGTTATTCCAAAGATGCTCCTGCTCCCTAATAGTTCCCAATTACTGCTGTAGGGCTAAACCAAAAAAACTAGTACAGTTTCTGTTGTGGGAGCTGCTGCTCCATTCTCTTTCATCCTAATGGGTAATTTCCCTAGCAAACTCAGGCAAAGAAGCTACCAAGAGCATCTTCTCTTTTCACTTTAGGAGCACTGTCCTTTACCTCCAGCAACTCCCACTGAACTTTTTCAGATGTCTCAGAGTGATAAGTGTATATAGATGGTTTGCCTGGCACAGCACTTATTTGCCATTTAATGTGTCATCTTGTTACCTACACTCTTTCTTAAAAGTATACAAGTGTTCTCAGTGTTCTGTCTGCAAGATCATGAGTGTTTGCAAAGTTCTTCAAAGCCCTCCTAGGTGACTTGTGAAGTGGTAAGAGGGTCATTCCAAAGAACCAGGACTTTAGAGATGACAAGAAAGCTGTAACACTCTTCTCAGAATGGCCAGAGATGCACCTTTGTATGGTGCTTCTTGCTTTGCCAAGTCCGGATTATCTTCTAGAGCACCGAGTCTTGGCACAGAAAACTGTGAGTGAGAGTGTTATAGTTCCCAGAAGTGTGGTCAGCTGTGGGTTCAGAGAGGGCGTGGTCAGATCATTGTGCCTGATAACCACCTGCTAATCCTTTATCAGTTATCACACCATGACATTCAATGAGCAGCCACTTAGGGCAGAAGAAAAAGATAACCAGCTGGACTTCCTGTTTGAAGTTCCTTTCCGTCTTGAGATAACAGTATTTCTCATCAAAGCCAGACAGCCGCTTGGCCAGGGAAACCAGGCTGAATGAAGGCCAGGCTTCAGTCAGCTGAGAGGGGAGATAAACTCTTTAGAGTCTGTGGCCCCCGTGGCTGAGAGCAGTTGACTCTCTCTCCAAGAACTCCTTTGCCTTCCTCTAATACTCCCTATAACACTGAGCTCCCATAGCACTCTCTCTTTCTCACACATTTGTGTTTACCCTCTAGTCCAGAGCCAAAAGGTCTCAGGGTACATGGATTGGCCTGCTCTGCTTCTGCTTCCCCAGCAGTTTCTGAAGAAACACCGAAAGGGAGGAGGTAAGGGAAGGAAGTCTGAGCCTCAGGGCCACACCCTCTCTTGGAGCCCTGGAGAGGACTGGTGAGAGCAACTCTGAAGGAGAATGGCTTACCTACACAGTCAAGCTTTATTTCCTCCGTACCAAAGCTCTTCATTCCATTCCTCAAGCTCCCATAGTATTTCAGCTGTAAGAAATAGGATTGTTATTTTCCATCATTCTCCACCCTACCCAAGCTCAAATAATGTCGGATCCTTATTTCAAATAGGTTGGGATTAAGGAGATTTACATAAATATTTGCCCCAGACAACTTTAGGTACCCCCCCCACCTCTTGAGTGGCAGTCTGTGTTTTGCTTTGTGCAATAGTTACATGCAAGTGCCTTTTCTTTCCTTCGGGCACAGACGTTCCATTGTTCACTCCTGTCGGCCTCACAGCACTTACTTGGCACGTCTAACACTGAATAACAGTTCAGACGGTTTGCTGTCGCCTGGCTCACTGGTTGGCTCAAAGACTGGTCAGTTGGGCAGCTGTTTGACTGGATAAAGGGCTCAGAAAGTTAGAGCTTGCCTTTCCACTGAGAAGGCCCTTTCTGTCTCACCTCCATTAATGATCACACAATAATGGGTCACTAGAGCTCCAAGATGGGGAAAAAAATGAGTCATGCTAGTATCAGAGGAAAGAAAGAGGCCCAAACTGTCTTTGTGCAAGGGTCAGAGCCATGAGGTGAGAGCATTAACACAATGGCCTTTACTATACCCTCAGTCTATGGTTAATCTAAATTACTTTATGATGGAAAGGCAGTGTGGGAGCTGGAAACTGTTCAGTTTGGACCAGGATTCAGGAAATTTCTAGGAAACCATTCAGAGCAAGACTTTCCTTGCTCAAACAATTAAGACACCCTGTTTTGTTTGTTTTTTTATCAGTTATGCAGTGATTTTTCTAGCCGAGGATGAACCTCTAATTCCTTCCACTGAAACTTTCTAGATTAGGAAAGGCTATAGGAACCACCAGGACAGCCTCAGCCTAAAACTATTCCATGGCAGACAGACAGGGGAGTCCTCAAATTGCAAGATCTATGGGCCATTCCATACCTTCTGCGATTAGACACCCAGACCCACAATTAGCATATTTTCCAAGCTTATGCTAGAGAGTCTGACACTCTGCAACCTTTGAGATTTTACTCACCTCCTTGGTCTTCCATTTCATCTTCTGTGAGAAACCAACTTTGCTGAGGTGTTGACAGGATGAAAGTGCTTTGGCTGACAGATGATTGAGTAATCAGAGCCATGCTCAGGAGTCTTCAGGCATAGCTGTCAGAGCAAACTCATCTTTCAGCCTCCAGTTGTCCCTAATCAAGCAGCGAGGACTCTGGTACCAGACAAGAGATGACTTCTTGCTATGTAGTGAGCCCTTCTCCTCCCCTGCCCTTTCCTCTGAATAGATTTGGATGCTGTCTTCTACCCTGTGCACCAAAGAAGGTCCACTTTGAGAAGTATAAGGCTAATGTGTGTAACAACCAGCTCCTATGTGCTGATGCCCTCTAAGTTAAAGGGCTGGCTAAGCTGAATCTCACTGGGCCCCACTATTGTTAGTACTATATTAATACCTTTATTACTAGGCTTTGTTATCTCCTTATGAAGTCAAATCATTGGTGTCCCAAGTTCCTCCAGAGTTAGACTTAGAACCAAGGTGTTGGATCTTAGATGACAACCAGGTGTCCCTCTAGTCAGACAGCTAGCATGATAGGAGTAGGCAGTAGTAATGCCAGCTCACCTTCCCAGATCACCTTCATGGGTGACCAGGGGAGTCTGTATGTCCCATTGTTACTTTGCTGGTCACAAGTAAATTTCTTTAGACTGCATAGGAACTTCTGGAATGCTGTTATTGGCTGTGAATATTGTTGAATCTGCAAAATCCTATTTTCAGAGTCAAGAGACTAGGGCACTAACTTCAGCTGGGAAAACTTGTGTGGGTCTTAGTTTTCCTATATTCCAAATGGAGATGATTGGATCAGGCTCACCTTCTTTCTGTTAGCGGGCTAGAGAATGAAAGAAATAAGCAGATAACCATTGAATGACTAACCCCAACTAAGTGATTTTCAAATAAAACTATTTTCTGAAAGAGAATGAGCCCTGGGAAAGATGAAGAAGTTCATTTATTTGTGGGGGGTGTTGTCATGTATTCTGCATGCATTCATAAAGTGCGGACTTTTCTGTGCGCCCTTGTGCACAGAAACATAGGCTTCCACTGCCCCGTCTAACCCAATTTCTATCCACTCACATAGGCCCCATCTTAGTTGGCTTTTAATCAGTACAACAATTACTTAATCAGCAAGCATTTATTGATTATCTTGTGTGTGCCTAGCACTGTTACAGTAGTCTTGGACATACATATAGACAAGTGTAAGATATGGCAACTGCCGACCAAGTACTTACAGTGAACTTTTGAGATCACCCAAATAGACACACACACACACACACTTAAACACACAATGCATATGCAAGAACTATAAGCTAGCAATCAAAATTATGAATAATAAGCAATTTATTGGAAGAGAAGAAGTAAGAGCAGGAAGGAGTGGTCAGAGCAGGTTCAATGAAAGAGATGATGCTGAGCAAGTTCTCCAAGCATGGGGCCGACTTAGCTAAGAGGAAATGGCTCCGAGGTTGGTAAAAGAAGCTTGACCCTAAGTAACATGGTGGAAATAAGAAAAGCATGTTAAAGGAAACCTCACATATAAGCCTCCCTTGCTGGTACTGAAATTTTGATGAGGTGTGCTGGGCATCTTCTGAAGCTGATGGTATTAGGCTGGTGGAGGGAAATGTCTCTGGTTTGTCACACACACACACACACACACACACACACACACACACACACACACAC
>NW_026594263.1:647411-683993 GCF_907164565.1 Psammomys obesus | reverse complement strand
CACACACACACACACACACACACACACACACACACACACACACACACACCTACCACAAAGGAAATGGAGCATTTTAAGATCTTGGAGGTGAAACTGTTTGACTGAGAACCATTCTCTGTTCTCCCACCTCAAGCACAATCCCAGGCAGCAGTTCATCTGTCACTCAGGTCCTAAACACAACACCTTGGCCATGGATGTTCCACACTGGAGACTTTTGCATACCTTCTAGAATAGCTTCTGATGGGAGATGATGCAAGTATTAAAAAGTGACGAAAACCCCTGTTTGGTGCTATGGTCTTTCGGAGGCTCTGTAATGCTGAGTATAGACCCCAGGGGGTTGTTTGTCCATTAAGTCTAAAGTTTCTGGTAGAGGTGCCTCGCTGGAACAGCGGAGCACACACAACAGCCACCATACATGTCTAGCCAGTCCCTTGATACTAAAGTCCTTATTTGTTCTTGGTCAGGGCTAAGTAGCAATAATGTCTTTTGTAGTCTTCTGGAGCTTCTATGTTGAAGGGCCGTTCTGGAAAATCTGGTCTATTGTCCCTCAGAAAACCCTTGTCTAGGGCTCCAAGCCTTGTGGTTTATCCAGGAGACCAGGTCAGATGCCCCAGAAGGAAGCAGACATTTCAGTGGGAGTTGTTAATTGCAGGTTCTTGGCAATTCCTTGGTGGAGTCAGAGGGCTGCCGCCTTGTTTTTTCCTAGAGCTCTGCTTCCATCCTGACCCACAAATGTGTGGGAATAATAGAAAGTGCCCTGAGAAGTGATTCTTGTGGGTTTTGGGTCCCAGGTTGATTCCCATTCTGCACCCAGTTAGTTACTTTCTGCTGGATGCCATGAGATAACTTTCCTTCAGTTCATTCACAACCCAGTCTGGATTTGCTGAATTCATAATAACACTGGGAGAGAGGCTTCAGGGCCTATTACTGACCAATTCATTTCTTTGGATGGAAGTTTGAGAAGGGAGCTAGAGACATGCCCACAGGAGCCACCTCTTTTTCTTCTCTCTGTCCCCCAGCAATTGAGTTCAGAGGCAACCTCAGCCAGGGGAAGAGGGTCTTTTGATCACAGATGGCCAGCTGATCAGATATGATTACGTGGGCTTGGGGAAGGAGCTCCAGGTAGACCAGTGGGCATAAGAGTGTCTCTGGGCATAGCCAAAAGTGGCAGGGATGGGACTTGGAGTTTTAGTTTAGGAGGTGCCTTGGTGAGGCAAGATGAGGGAAAAAGAAGAGCTGGCTTGTTGAATATCCTTGGCAATTCGAGCAACATGCTGTCACACTAGTTCCCATCTCTGACTTTCTGCATCCAATGGCCAAAGTCGGTCTATCCTCAGCAGCACCTTACACATGATTCAGGGGCAATGTCCTTTGCCTGTGACCCTGGGGGCATTGTCCACTACTTTTTTTTAATAGTACCAGCCACCACCCACCCCACCCCCAGCTCTGGCCCCTGTTTCTTCACACATACCCAGTCAGGCTGTAGGAGTTGAACTCACTCTTGGCTTTGGCCTGTTGACCAGGCCTTGGAGAGCTCCTAGTGGCAAGAGGCTGTGCCTGGTAGCAATCATAGTAGCTGGGACGATTTCCCTGAGTGGAGCAGGAAAAGCAGAGGATGACTCCAGCTACCAAAGAGAAGAGGGCTGAAATAATGCCCAGGTAAAGAGCTTCTCCAATTTCAAATTTCATGCTGTCAGGAACCAGTGGTGAGTAGAAGTCCCGAAGGATGCCATGAAGATTCCAAGCCACTGGGATGAAACCCAGGATACCGCCGAGGATGAAGAAGACTCCCCCCACTACAGCCACTCTGTCCTTAGCTCGAGATTCCTGGAAGAACACCGTGCATCGCATGCCCACCACCGAGATAATACAGGCCAGTGAGGACATTGCACTGGATGTCACCATCATGGCCTGGGCAGCCTGGATGTCAGCAGGAAGTCCCAAAAGAGTGCTATAGATATCACACTGGGTGATGCCTGTGCTTTGTGTAGCACACTCCATCCAGAGGCCCTTGGAAAAGCCAACTGCCGTCACGATGCTGGCACCAACGTAAGAACTTGTTCGCCAGTTGGGAAGCAGCATGGCAATCGAAGTGCCTAGTAGCCCCAAAAGGCCTAGGATATAGCCCACCAGTTGGACACCGAGGGAGGCCATGGCACACCTCTCAGTAGAAGTATCTTCGGAGCCTGTTTGCTTGTCTTTTGGCTGCTGCTCTTGCTTCTTGGATCCCAGCCTCTAATCCCTCATTTCACAGTGTCTCTGGCAAGCTGACTTCGTTCGCCCGTACAAATAACTGTGGGTGGCCACAAGCAAGCTCAAGAAGGCATCTAGAAAACCTTAAAAAAAAAAACCATAAACCAGATTAAATATTGACCAGAAGCTTATGAGAAACCAGAAAATGCTGGATGCCTTTTGACCTTTGTTATCTTTAAAAATAACACATGAGAAAGAAAGGAAAAAAAAAAAAACCTTTGGAAGCTGAGCCAAAATGTCATCACCTCCTGCGTAGGCACATGGAGTTAGGTTGGCAGTCAGACAAAGGCAGGGGCTGGACAGGTGGCTGCTTTCCGAGAAGGTAGTGGTGGCAATAGCGGTTGTGGTGTTCTAACTCCACTGTCAGTCTCCAAGGCCTGCTGTTTACCCTATTGCCAAGCAACTACACCACAGGGCCCCTCAATTGCAGACTGGGGCTAAACTCCAGGAGAATGGATCATGTGGGACATGTCTTAGAATGTGCCCTTTGATTCCAGTTTGACAGAAGTTACTTGAATCTTCAAAGGGACTAAACAGTGGTGGCACAGCCCTGAATCACTTTGCCTATGGCAATAATGTACTTCCAGGGCACATTGGGGTGGGTAACAAAGGCTCGTACTCTGGGAGATCAGAACTTTCTTTCTAGCTTTGGCCAGATCCCTCCCTGCAAGGTAGCATAAAGGCCCCTAAAGGTATAACACACAGGTATTTCCTGGCTCCTCTCCTAACAGGTGATCCCATGGCCAGCCTCTCAAATGACATGAGAGGACTCTGGAGAAAAGCTATTCCAGGTCTTAGGAGTCCTCAGGGTCCCTGGCTGTCAGAGATGGTACAAAAGGTGGAAGGAAAGGAAGCTGCTCCAGAACTAGAGGGCTTTATGAGAGGTAGGCAGGCATTCAGTGATAAACGGGATTTTGCTGCGTTCAGAGATTTCTCACTCTTTCCATGGCTCAAGACACAAAGGTCGAAGTTACATACCTCATCCCATGTTCTGAAAGACTATTCAGCCCACTAATTTTTAACCCAATACAACATTCCTACCCCATCTTCACTTCCCTCAAAATTTCTTTTGGGGGCTAGAGAGACAGCTCAACAGTTACAAGCACTGAGTGGTCTTCTAGAGAGCCCAGCTTCAATTCCCAGCCTCTATCTGGGGCTCACAAGCATCAGTAATTCCAGTTCCAGGTGATGTGGTTTTCCTCTTCTGACCTCTGTGGGCACCTGCACCATACAGGCAAAACACTCATACTCATAAAATAAAACAAACAAATATTTTAAAATGTCTTTTTCCCGTTGCTCAAGAATCCATTCCCTCTGAACTAAAACTCTAGAGATGAACAAGCACACCTACCCTGTTACCTAATCTTTTTCCTTTCCAAATCTCAATTTTCAGAAGGAGCCAACAAAGACAAAGGAATCATCTAATAAAAAGCTCTTTGAAGAGCAGATTGGGATTTAGCTCGGTGGGAGCATGAAAAATCTCATGGCAATTTCAAGTTTGACATAGTCAAAAGAACACAGTACTTCTCCCTCTGGACCTCCCGGTCACTTCTTGCCTGGGTCCCACATTGTCTCCATCCAGACCAATATCCCAGTAGTGACCCTTGACACTCTGTGCCTGTTTACCCCTGCATCTTAAAACTACAAAGTTATACTAGTTCTAGCTACTGAAATTATTCAAAATGCATAACTCTCACTTCTCATTTCTACTACTACTTTTTAATGCAGGGATTCACCATTCTTTCTTTCTTGCCTGGGTAAACAATAGTTTATTAACTGGCCTTTATTTATATCTCTTAGTCTTTCCTCTTCCGATCCAGTCTTCATATTGTTGCCATGAAGATCTTTCAACACACTAATCTAATGAAGTCATTTTTAAAATGTGTGTCTACACGTGCCTATGTGTGTGTGTGTGTGTGTGTGTGTGTGTGTGTGTCAATGTTCACTGGAGGGGGAAGGGGCACTTGATGCAACAGCCTGTGGAGACCAGGCACTGACTTCATGTATCTCCCTAGATTTTTCTCTATTTTATATTTTGAGTTTTTGAATGCTTTTTATTTTATCATGTATCTGTGTCGGCATGTGTGTGCATGTGGAGGTCAGAGGATCCCCATGTGAGTTCTGGGGATCAAATGCAGGTGGGTTAGACTTGGCAGCACACGCCTTTGCTTGCTGAACTATGTCATCCTCCACCTTTTTATTTATATCTTTTTGAAATGGTTTCTCACTGAACCTAGAACTTGTTGTTTTGGCTAACAAGTGAAGTCCTGTGATCTGCTTCCTCCTCCCCTCCCACACTAAGTGCACACACCTCCACACCCAGCTTTCTGTTTTCACATTGTTCTTGCAGATCTGATCTCAGGTTTTCATGCTTTCACAGCAAGTTCCTTCTCTAAGACATTCCAATGGCTCACCATTGGTCAAATTTTAAAGTCCAAACTTGTTTGCATTCCATGACCTCCCCAGATTCACCTCTTGCAACTCACCTGCTCTACTCCATACTCTGGCTGAACTAAATTATTAGCAGCTCTTCAATAATGTCATGTGTTGTTTCACTCTCACATTTGAGCACAGGCTGCACTGTTAAGGAATGCCTTAACTTACTAGGATAACTCTCATTCTAGACATGGTCCAGTGTCCCTCTTCTAATTTTTTTCTAAAGATTTTTTTTTCATTTTTATTTTTAGATGTGTGAATGTCTTGCCTGAGGGGATGTCTGTGTGCCCATATGTGCAGGGCCTTTGGGTACCAGAGGAGGGCATTGAATTCCCTGTAACTGGAGTTACAGATGGTGTGAGCCACCATGTCAGTGTGGAGATTTGAACCTGGGTCCTCTAGAAGAGCACTCGGTGTTGTTAATGACTGATTAATTGCTCCAGGACACTTCTGTATTCTTATAGTACCTCATATTCGTTTACTCCCATTATCATCATAACAACAACAATAACAGCAACATACATACTACTTTTTTCTTCTTTTTGTTGTTTTCTTTTTTCATTTTTGTTTAGAGGCAGCATTTTACTATGTAAGCCAGCCCTTTCTGGAACTCACTGTGTAGCACAAACTAGCCTCAAACTCATGGTCTTCTTGACTCAGCCATCCAAGTGTTAGGAATACAGGCAAGAAGCATTATACCAGACTAAACTGTGTTTCCTCTATGACTATTATAAGCACTTTATATGTGTTAATTCATTCAATTATCAACTATTTTGTGATAAATATACTAATAATCTCTACTATATAATAGATGAAGAAACTAAGGGCATGACATACTTGTGTTATGTTGTAATTTTCTATTTAAACTCATTTTTTTCTGTGCTGGTACATGAGCTACTTGAGGGCAGCATTGGTTTCTTATTTATGTCTGCATCTTGTGTGCTTTATTTGGTGCCTTACCCCAAAATAATCAAGCTACCTTTTGTTTAAAAACTTGGAGACAGAGTCTTTCTTTCTATGTAGCACTGGCTGGTCTGGTACTTGCTATGTGATGCAGGCTGTCCTTGAACTCCTTCCTTGTTCTTCTAAATGCTGGAATTACAAGCATGCATCAGCTCACTCAGCTTCAAATACATCTTCTTAATGCAACAATAAAAGCAGTGAACAGGGTTGAAAGGGCCCATGAGGCTCTGAGTCAGTGAACATTGCAGAGAAAGGGTTACCACAATGTTATCCATGCAGAGAATGAAGGAGATCAGAAGAAGGACTAACTAGAGGAATACAAGATGAAGAACTAAACAGTTGCTCCTCTGTTTCCTTCTTTCCTTTGCCCTCCTGCTCTCCTTTTCTTTCCCTCTTGTTCCCTTTCTCTCCCTTTCTTTCGTTCCCTTTCAACTCCATTGGTTGAAAATCTTGCCTACTTAGTTGAAGGTGAAAAACACTCTAAACTTGTGTTTCCACAGTGTAAGACACAGGGTTGATAGCACTGGTCATCAGCACTGCTATGATGGCGGTTTCTACACAAGGCAATGCAGAGCAGGTGCCAATGCCCATTTACCAACTTTTGCCATTACCAGCTATGACAAGGGGCAAGGCCTTTCCTGTCACTGGCTTTCTTCTGCTAGTCTGGTCACAATTGTGCCTCTCCAGGTCTCAAATGCACATCTAGGCAAAATCTTCAGTGCTGTTTGGCAATCCTACTTCTCTATAGTAAGTACCCTTCTGTCAAATACTTCACATGTTTCCCACACTTTTAAAAGCTCCCTTCCCCCATACCTCCTCTCTGTGTAGCTGTTACTGTCAGTCTTGACCTTTCCTTTTTCAGCAAACTTCCTTAACCCATTTAATATCAATAGCACTATTTGACCTTTGCACACAATTCTCTGCTTGCTGCAGCCCTACCTACTTCTGCCATTTGCAGTCCACTGAGAATGCTCTCACCAAAGTTAATCATTTTTCTTATTCTAACATCTCATATTCTTATATCTGTCAGCTTACCTTGCCCCTCCCCTGAGAAAACTGACTTCTCCATTATTTTCTATAGTGCCACTTCCAATATTATCATTCCTCTCTCTCTCTTTTTAAAGAGGGCAGGAGGCCTGCAGAGAAAAGAGAAATGGTGGGTGGGGGCATCTCTGTGACAATATATGAAGGAAACTCTAGCTAAGTCTCCTAGCAGCAGAGGCCATGCAGACTGAAGAGGCACCCCTTATCTAGACAAGGCTCCTAGTGGATGGAGGAGATCACCGACCCATCCACAAAAACTCCTTCCAAAACTTACCCTACCTATAAGACCTGCAGAGACAAAGATGGAACAGATAAAGCAGAGATTTAAGGAATGTCCAGCCAATGTCGGATCCAACCCTAAGACCCTCCCCATGGAAGAAATCCAACCCCTATCACTATTAATGGTACTCTGGTATTGCCTACCAGAGTTGTCCTCTTAGATGCTCCATCCAGCAACGCCTCAAAACATACTGAGACTCACAGCCAAACATTGGGGAGCGTATAGGGAGTCTACAAGAAAAGAGGGTGGAAGGATAAACGGACCTAGAGATGACCAACAGAGCCAATCAACCAGGGCCCACCAACCAAGGACAATGCATGGTCTGGATCTAGGCAGCCTTTTAGGCTTCATGTGGGCTCACTAGTGATGGGAGTGGGGGATATCTCTGACATGGACTATGTTGCCTGCTTTTTGATCACTTCCCCCTGACTCAGTCTTCATGTGAATAGATGAGCTGGGGTGTCTGAGTAAGAGGGCTCCCTTATTCTGAGGAATAAGGAAGGGAGGGTGTGAGAGGGAGGATGGGACTGAGAGGAGAGGAGGAAGGGGCCTCTGACCAAGATGTAAATTGAATTAATTAGAAAAGTAAAAGAAAAAAAAATTAGCTGTGGCTTGGTACTTACTATGTATCCCAGGGTAGCTTTAAACTGCCAGTAATCTTCTTGCTTTAGCTTGACAATGGTTGTCAAATCTATACCTCTGTTATGTTAAATCCATACCAAAACCAATCTCGCTTTTGAATTCAAGATTTGTATAGTCGACTGAATTTGGAATGACCACCCATGACTGTATTAATGTATTAATTGCACCTCAAACTTGACATATACAAAACTGAATTCTCTTACTCTCTTCTTTTCCCATCCTCAAACTATTCCTCACACAGCATGCTCTATCCTACAAGTGAGTATAACTAGCCAGCCAGTAATGCAACCAGTATGCCTGGATTCTTCAGCATTTCTATTTTCTTTATTTCTTCTTCATCTTGTGATAAGGTCTTGCTATATGCCCCAGGCTGACTTTGATTTTGTGGACACTCTTCCATTTCAGCCTCTGAATGCTAGAATTATAGGAATGAGCAACTACAACTGGCTTTCTCACATTTTCTTGACTCATAATCATAATGAAGTCTTGCCAAATATACCTTCAAAATAAAACACAGATTTCTTTTGCTCCATCTCCACTACCTAGCCTTTTATAGACCACACAATCAATATCTCTTGTCCTTTGGAAATCACCTAGGTCCCTCAGATTTGTCGCTCTAATTCCACTCCAGCCCTGCCCTTGCAATCAATCATCACGATAGTCATGGGGGATGTTTATAAAGTATAAATGCAATCATAACTGTCATGCTACACTTTGCCATGCTTAAAAGACCTTAGGAGCTTTTGATTCCTTTCAAGACGAGAGGTTCAGCCCAAAGCAGGCAAAGCTCTCTATTGTCTGACCTCCTACTCTGCTTCTGAGTTTTATCTCTAACCATTAACCTCCCATTTCATGCCTTATGCCTCTAGACTGACTGCTCCCCCACCCCCACCCCTACCCCCACCCACACATGTGCACTTGAGTTCATCTGTATCCGAGTAGTTGCAGTTCTCTACACCTGCCTTGCCAGCTACCTTTTTTCTGGAGACTTGCTGGTCATCCTTTAGTGTTATAATCATCCATTTCTGAGAACTGTCCTTGGACTTTCCTACACTCCTTGCTGAGGGTGACTTAAATACCTCCCCTTCAAACACTCAGAAAAAATGGAGCACAACCTAAAAGAATTTGTTAGGAAAGAACTCCTGGCTCTCAGAGAAACAGCTTGGGTCTCAGCTTTTTGGGGATGGCAAAAGAATGAAGCTTGAGCCAGGCATGGTGGCACACATACCTGAAATCCTAGCACTCAGGAGGTAGAAACCAAAGTGTAGTGAGTTAGAGGCTAGCTTGGGCTACACAGACTCTGTCTCAAAAATAAAATAAAATAAAATAAAATAAAAACAACCAAGCAAACTAAAACAAAACAGCAACCCTCAGTTTCCCCAAAGGAATCAAAGGTTCTCCGGAAGAAAAACCTATCTTGAGAGACAGGCTTGACTTTTAGTCATGAGAGGGAAGTATCTGGGAGCTCAGTTAAGAAAAGGCCCTTACTGAAAGTTGGAATCTTCAGAAAGGGAGTTGCCATAGCTCAGCAGTAGGTAGGGACACTCTCAGAGTTTATTCAAATGGGAGAAGTGGCTCCCTGGGAGTTAATTCTCCCCCAGGGGTCAGGAAGACAAAGTTGACAAACTAGCAAGTGACTGGGTGGTGAGGTAAGCCAGTCTGGATTCATCTTTGATGAGCAGTGGCAGACACCGTGAAGAAAAAGGGTTCTGGAGGGGTGTCAAAGCTCTAGTTTCTGGTCTCAATTGTGTCTAGAACCTTTGAAGAAGCCCCACCCCCAGTTCTTTATTTCTGACTTTATTCATCAATAAGCTTTTCTTCATCTAGAATCAGGTAGTGGAGACAGGCAACCATCTAGAAGAATTCAGAAGACTGGTAAACTGCTATTTGAAGCAGAGGGCTTTAAAGAAACCTTTCTTTCAGAGGTTCTTCTAAAAGTCTCCTAAGATAATTTAGGGGTACAAACACTCTAGGCCTTCCGAGGTGAATTTGTCTGCTGGGAGTGAAGCCAATATCCTCCATAGCTAAAAGCTGGCAAAGAAAGTTTCCCCCTGGATCCTTACCTAATCTTCCTTAGTGGAAGGATTGGAACTGCAGGAGAGGATTAAGAGGGTCAAGACTGACAGCAGCTCCTGACTTAACTCCTTCTCACCAGGCCAGTCGCCTTGATAGTCTCTGCTTCTATGGTGCCTGGCATAGCTCTATTGACCTAGAAGCATGAATGTGACAGAACCATTAGGAGTCTGTGGTTCAAGAAAAGACCTTATGGCTGGGCATGGTGGCTAACACCTTTAATCCCAGCCCTTAATGAGGCAGAGGCAAAGGCAAGTGGATCTTTGTGAGTTTGAAGCCAGCCTGGTCTACAAAGCAAGGCCAGGACAGCCAGGGCTGTTAGACAGAGAAACCCTGTCTCTAAAAACAAAAAACAAAAAACAAAAAGACCTGATATAGCCTTCTGTTATGAACGAAAGCCATTCGAGCCTGTTTGCTGGTCATCTTCATTTCTCCATCCCTTGATTTTACAGTTCTTTGGAGGAATCTGAGATAGCTACTCTCAACCCTGTACCCTACTCCCAAGTCCCAAGGGCTCGAGTAGGTGTCAAAGCCATCTCTTTGCAATCTACCTTTCTGCACCAGTTGATAGATGACAGCTGAGGAATTAACTGCATCTAGAGTGAGAGATTTTATAATTGTCTTTAAAGAGAAGCTTATTTTTGTCGTGATCACCAAAGAAAAAGCAAGCATAGTTTAACGCACTGGGAAACACAGAGGCAGGATTTATGAAACAAAGGAAACTTGGCTGCTGTGAACGTTTTTTAGCTCTGATTCCAATTTTAAGAACACTTGAAAAGAAGAGTGTCTGAGGCGGGACATTTGCGAAGAGTGATTGAGGGGTTTAAAAGGAGAGCCCCATGTCCCCTGAACTCTCATGCCTAGATGTGCTTTGGGGCTTCCTGCTTAGACCCCTCTGGTCGGGCAAGAGGGAAAGCTCAACCTCCTTACCTCCCCGTATTCTCCCTAGTTCTTTCATTTTAAATAACCTGCTCCGAAGACCGGACCTTCTCGTCCTCCACCTTAAAAGACAGCAAACCTTGGCACAGCTTGAAGAAAACACATAGAGCCTTGTGCCCACTTCCATCCCCTTCGTTCAGCATCACAAGGCAGCCCACCCTGACTCCATCATGGGCTCCAGTAACTGAAGCTAGGTTGAAAAACTACCCACCTCTGTGAGCCTGAAGGGTAGCAACTGCACCAGGGTACTTACAGAGCAGGTACTCACGATGCTGTTCTTTTGAAGAGCTCCCAGATGCTCCTTGGGAGCCTAGGTCCTGGGAAAGACAATCTGGGTCCAAGGGGCCACAGGCTATGATGATAAGGGATATCTAATTATTAGCCACAGCTTTGTAAAATCCACCTGTAAATCCGAGCCTTCTTACAGATGAGAATTAAACCCCTGGAGGCTGGAAAAGATTGAGGTACTCTTAAAAAATGTTTGGTGGGTTTTATGTTTACCCTTTCAAAAACTCCAGCTGGGCTTTTGTGTGGTGAACCTCTGTGAGCCCAGGGGAAACCTTGTGGGGAGGGGGATTGGGGCCAAGGAGGAATTTAGAACATTCCTGCTTTGGGGGGAGGGGAGAGAAGGGTGTTCTGTTATGCCCAATAGGTGTCCCTGGCTTGCAGCCTCAAGGCTCAGCAGGAAGTAAGCCTTCATAAACACAGCCTGGGTGAACTAGGGCCTAAAGTGGCCTGGCACTGGAGTTCTGTGCTGCCTGGCCTCCAGGAACTCTTTAACTCACTGTGGTTCTTTGGTAAAGTCCCCAGCCCTACTCCACCTCTAAGGCCAACTTCCCGGGAGAACATGTTTTACCCTAGGATTGTTCTCAGAATTTTTAGGGTGAAAACCTTGCCTCTGGCAGACCCAACAAACTAGGCTTAACTGTTGTCTCTAATACACGAATTGAAGCCAAAAGCAGAGAAAGGAGATGTTATTTAATATGGCCACTTTGGGAAGAGGAAGAAATAAAGGGACTCAGGGAACCTGCAAGTGCATCTTCAGGGTGTTGACATGAGGATTAGGTTTCTGTAGAAGATATGCATGATTGAGCAAGCCTGGTCAAGGTGCAGTCTTGTCTATCATTGACTATCTGTTGTCTCTGTCTGGCAACTCATGTGAAATCTCTTCCTGGGAAGCAAGTTCCTCCTCTGCCTCATAAAGGCTTCTGCCCTTTTCACCCACCAGACTTCAGTTTTGCCCTTCTCCCAGCGTGGGACGTCTGGGGAAATTTTAATTATTTCTGGTTGATCATTTCTGATAGCCAAAAGGAGAAAGAGCAGTATTTCTCTTTGAAATATATTCTCTCTGGGCTAGGTAATGTAGCTCAGCTGGTAGAGAGCTTGGTTTGATTCCTAGCACCCATAAAACTGGGTGTGGTAACCCATGCCTGTAACCCCAGCACATAGAAGGTGGAGGCAGGGGCTTCAGAAGTTCAAAGCAAGTTTGAGACCAGTTGAGCTAAATGAGACCTAGCCTCACCCTCTCTCCCATCTCTCCCTCCTTTCTTTCTTCCTTCCTTTCTTCCTCATTCCCTCTATCCCTCCTACAAAAAGAATATCTTCCTACCAAGAGAGATTACAGATTACATCTTTTTAGGTTCAAAGCAGGTCTTTCTCAGTGAGACTGAGGAGGCTACTGTAATAATAGGCCTCTTTTCCCTAACCAAACATAGCAGTGAGAGACAAAATAATTTTGGGTATTGGTTTAAAGTTTAAAGCACAAGTCTGAATGAAGGCCAGCCAGGTGGAGACATGTCTAGCCACCTGCAGGGAAGAACCAGCTCTACTGCTTTCTTTTCTTGCCCACTAAAGATATAGTTGCTAGGAAACCAGCCCTCTCCCCTAGGACAGCCAAACAAGGGAAGCCAGACCATTAATGGTTTGGAGGCCTTCTGACAGCCAATCAATTAAAAATGCAACATCACTTTTGTGTTTCAACCAATAGATGCTTGCCAGGCAGGAATCCTCCTGCTTTGGGCTTGCTGGGAGGGACCAGACTCTTTAAATCACCCATCTAACCTGAGAACTAGGTGCTCTGCTCTCCACTGCTCTGGCTGTGAGGGTATGAGCCCAAGCTAGCTTTTAATAAAAAAATCATCATGAGTTTTGCAACAGACTCGATTCCTGGTGGTCTTTTGTGGTCTCATGAATCTGGCATAACAGAAGTACTATATACTTTGCCATTTAAGCCCCCTCAAGAGTTCTGTAGATTATAATGATTTCGGTTCCTCACCAAGTGAAACAAAAACTTTTGCTTAAAAGAAAAAAAAAATGTGACAATCTCTCTATATAGTCCAGGCTAGCCTCAAATATATCCAATGCCCAGCCTAAAACTTGTAGCAATCCTTTTGGCTCCAAAGTACATAATTTACACAGAGGAATCACCATGTCTGATTCTGTTGAAATGAATTCAGAAAATAAAATTAAAATAAAAAGGAAAGAAAATGAAGGTTCCCATAACACTACTGGCCAGCAATAATCACTACTAAATTTTGAAAGCATCAAAGAAAATACATTTTACAAAATTGAATCACACTATAGCTATAGTTTTATAACCTATCATTTCAAAAGCATGTATCATGGAGCTGATCCCATGTCAATTAAAAAACAGAGTACCTTCATTGCATTTCATCATGTAAATATGATTTCGCTAACCATAAACAGACATTTTATCATATCCCATTTTGTACTACTAAAAAGAAAAAAAAAACCTCATTATTCCACATAACCCTGACCAAATTCTTAGGCCTAGAATTGATTGATTACATATTATTTACCCGTACAGGCCAATACAATAAATTACAAGAATAAGATGGCTGCCACTGTTTCCAGTGAAGAAACTTAAGCCCAATAAAGTGAAAGAACAAATTACCTAGCAACTCAAGGTGATTTAGACCTGTCATCTAGCTGTCTAGTTGAGTACATTTTCAGATAAAGATGCTGTGACTCCCAAAGAATCTTGAGTAGAAATGCTCAGATGGGGCCTCTATGCATTGGTGATGCTGGGCCTGGTGCTGAGGTTTTTCCCATGCATGGTGTCACTGAACTGAAACAGAGCAGTGTGCTAAACCTGGCCAACTCTGTCCTTGGACTCTGAATCTCCGTACTTTAGGTATTTTTTTCAAGTTATATCAAAGCAAACAGATTTGTTGCCTAGGGAGAATTCAGTGAAGCAAATCAGAATTCATCCTCCTTCCCAAGATGGCTCATCCCTGCCTTACAGGTATGAATGGGTCACTGAACCCCTTACAGGGAGACTTTTCAGGATTGTCCCCACCTTGGTAGGCTGGGAAAAGCTAAGTTCACTGAGGCCTGAACTCAGGCCTCGGGACTCAGCATGAAAGCAAGTAAGTCTTCAGGGGCAAGAAGGATAACATGTTAATCCTCTAACCAGCTCTGTGACCTTGAGCAAATCTTTCCATTCTCTTTTTTTCCAGGCTCCCCACAGCTGACTCTTCAAGCCTGGACTAATGACTCTGAAAGTGTTTTGACACTTAGATAATGCTGGCTGAAGGCAAGATGTTTGACTTGGAGTGAGGGTGGGGCAGCTTATCAGCTCTCAGTGACACTGTGCAATTGAGGGTAGGAAAAGGCAGAATCTTAGGGACAAGAGCCAGAACAGATGAGGCCGAATGGTTACCATGTTGGCAACCTTTCAAGGACTAAGTTCTAACAATGCCTCATATAGGTTGGCACTGACAGATGCTAGTGGCACCATGCCAAAGTGTATAAGTCCTGGGTTTTGAGATTGGGAGAGGTCTGAGCAGTTCTTTCACCAAGATCCCCTGCTGAGATCCACCCAACCTACCTATGTAGAGGATGGAAAAGAATATGAAGAGGGCAGAATAGCAGACTGGGGAAGGGCAGTATCTGGTTAAGGAGAAGAGTGAATAGTATAAGAACAAAGGGAGGAGAATAAAAGGTCTGAGCAGTAATTAGGAGAAGATAGGTGAGAGCAGTGTTTGAGGAAAAAAATGTAAGTGGTCTAGATAAAGCAAAGTCTTGAAGAAGAGGAAAGAGATGGTACAATGGAAAGAGAAGTCTAGAGTTGGGGAGTAGCTTAATAGGTAAAATGTTCTCCCAACATGCAGGAATCCCTAGGTTCAGTATATAGCATGGCATAAAGCTGGGCCATGGTGTGTGCCTGTTATCCTTATACAGATAGAGGATGAAACAGGATTACTGTGGATTAAAGGCTAATATGAAGTACATGGTGAGTTTCAAACTAACGTGGACTACAGAATGAGATCATGTCTCAAACAATAGTAATAAACAGAATAATGAGAAGGAAACAAAATTAACAAAGGAATCTAGAAGGAGAAGCAACATCAACTAAGGAGGTGAGACTCTGGGAAGACTTAGGAGTCTGTGGCAGAGGAAAGATTCGAGAGATAGCTACCTGACCAAGACATACTTATCATCATAGATTTCACGTCACCAACTCCAATGACTACTTTTCAGGCCTTAGCTTCTTTTACCTCCATATAGCTTTCAATACCCTCAATAATTGTCCCCATGAAACACCCCTCTTGGCTTCTGACACAACACTCTCCTGGTTTTTCACCTTATCTTTTGAACTCTTTTTTTCTTTGGCTCTTTCTCCTCTATTGGACAGTAAGAATTAATGTTTCATAAAATCAGAGAATAGAATAATGATTACCAGAACCCAGGAAGGAAAATGGAATGTGGGTAATGGTGAGCCAATGGTTAATGGGTATGTTGGCATAATTGGATAAGGCATAACTTCTAATGTTCTATGTCATCATAGGTTAATTCTGGTTAACAACAATTAGTTGAATGCTTCAAAATAGCTAGTGAAGTAGATCTTGAATGTTATCCATACAAAGAAATGAGAATTGTTTGAGGTAGGGCTGGAGACATGGCTCAGCTATTAAGAGCACTGGCTGTTCTTCTAGAGGATTTCCGTTTGATTCTCAGTACCTGCATGGCTGTGCAAAACCATCTGTTTTTGCAGATGGTTACTCCAGTTACAGGAGATCCAATCTTTCTGGCCTCTGAGGGCACTCTACATATGTGGTGCACAGAAAATCAACCACACATATGAAAAAATAAAATAAAATAAAATAAAATACAATAAAATAAATGAAGAGTTATTTGGAGTGATATTTATGTCAATAATCCCCGATCTCACCATTACACACAGTGCACATGCATCAAAGCATCACACTGTGCCCCAGATCATGTGCCCATAAAATATTTCCAAATACTTTAAGGGGCAGGGGTTACAACTAAGTGGTAAAGTGCTTGTCTATCATACTTAGGGCCCAAGCTTCCTTTTCAAGCATCTCAAAACTTGTTTTAAAAGATAAGCGTTTCTAGCAAGAGTGGGAAGGAAATAAGAGAGGGGAGAGGAAATAATTGGAATACAATTACATGCGTGCACAAAGTTATAATGTTTTAATAAATCATTCAAATTTATTGATAAAATTTGGGTGTTTCTCTGGAGCTTGGCTCAAGCTTTCTCTTCTCATTCTGCATTCCCACTCCTGGAAGTCTCCTGTGTCTTCAGTGGTTTCAATTACCCTGTATAATTGGATGGCTTCCAAAACATCATTGTCAGTTCAGATTTTTCTGAGCTTTAGACCTCTCTGCACTGGCATTGTTTTAGTGGCTCACTGTGCTCCAAATCATATCTCTTTTTGTTGAGACAGAATCTTAATATGTAGCCTAGATAGACCTCTAAATCACCACTCATTGCCTTAAGCTTCCCAAGTAGTGGGATTACAGGTAAGCGCAACCATGACTGGACCAAAATTATGCATTTAATTCCTCTTTGAACTAAAACCAATCCTCCCTCATGACTCTGCATTTGAAAATGCTAGTTCCTTAAGCTGGAAATCTCAAAGTTAGTTAGCTTTGATTTTATTTTTCTGCTCATCTCATCTGCACATTCTTCTTCTGATTCTACCTCCCAAGTATATGGCCTTTTCATTCCTCCAACTGGTTTCCACTCCTACCTTATTACTAGTGTCTTCTGCATAGACAAAGCCCCAGCTTTCCACTTTCCCCCTGCACCTGTCCTTGGCATGCAGTATCATCACCTGATCTAGCAGTGTGCCGCACTGGTTTTTCTCTCTCTCAAGACACACCCCTCTGGCTTCCTTTCAGCTTCTCAATCCCGCCATGTAGTCCTCCAACTGAAGGTCTTTACAATCCACATTCATTTGGATTGTAAAACGCCTTCTGCTTTGTCTAGAAAATGTATCAGGTTCTCAGCCTGGGCATCGCTTACCTGATGCCTGCTGTTCCTTTGCTGGCTATCCTTCCTCTCTACCAAACAAGAACTTCATCATCACATCTGTCTGCATCAAATTGTAGAATAAGGAACAAGTGACATCATGAAAGGCCAAGTCGATGTTCCTCAACTGTCAGATGATCCATATCTGGAGGATGGTGTTTCACTAAAGCTTAATGCAGATGAATTCGAAGACAGGTTAGCTGAAAGGTAGCTCATCCCAGTAGCTAATTCTTATCCCCACAACTTCATGAATGAAGCTCAAATGTATTTTTCTCAGTCAAAGAAGCCAGATTCCAAAGGCTGCTTATAGTACAATCCATTTCTACAGCCTTCTCAGAATGCCCAGATTATAGGGATGAAGAAGAGATTGTTGGTTGTATGGGGCAGGGATGGGGAAAGAGTTCAAAGAAATGGTATGTATAGGAAGTTCATTGGGTTATTGGATCTCTAGCTGTTGCTGCAAAAACTCTATGCATTTGTGGATCCAAGCATGGTGCTATAACTCTCCGGAGCTAGAAGCAGGAGGATTTTCAGTAACATACTAAGTTCAGGGCCAGCCTGGTTTTCCTTGAGAGCCCATCTCAAAACAATAACTCATAGAGCTGCAGAGCCAAAAGAGTGAGTTATATGTGTCTTTGCATATCATAATGTATTGCATGATGAACAACATACATTCATGAAAAATATTTTTGTTTTCCAAGACAGAAAAGCATACGATTACACTATATTACAATTTTTAATTGGCTGGATGAATGGTAGCTAGATTCTCAGCTTGGCTTTTACACTCAAACTGTTATTGTATGTTGTTTGGGGCTAGAGTAGATATTGAAAATCTAGCCTCACAAGGATAGGTAGTGGACCAAGAGAAGCATTTTAAACCCTTCCAGGAACAATTCTAGGACTGACCTGCCAATGACTCTTAACTACGGGTAAGTTCCCTACCTTTGAGAATAGATATTTATAATGAGACACTGTTGCCATTCTGTTATCTATGGGACAAATGGAAATTATGCAGGTAGGCCTAATTTAATCATAAGCTCATATTACCAAAGTTTTCCAGAGGCAGACAAGGAAGTAAGATACATTTGAAAGTGGGAAGTTTTTGATGTGTCACTGATGGTTTCAAACCCCAGGGGCTACAGGAGAAGAAATGTGGGTAGGCTTTAGGTACAAAGAACTGTCTTTGTGTGACAGCCAGTGAGGCCACAGGGACACTGGCCATGAGGACCTCAAACCACACTCATCATAAAGCAGATTCTGATAACAACCTTGGAAGGGAATGTTTTTCTCAGATCCTCCTGATAAGAGCCCAGCCCAGCTGATAATATGACTTCAGCTTTGTAAGACCCTAAGCAAAGAACACAGACAAACCCATCTGGACTTCTGACCTACGTCACTATGAGATAATGATGCTGTATCAAGTTGTTAAGTTTGTTGTAACTTATTATGGCAGCAATAGAAAACAAATTGTGTGTGATTCTTTATGATAACTGAACTTATCATGTGCTAACTGAACTTAGCAAGTGGTAGTTTCTTAACATTTATTTGCAATGTTGAAACTAAAATCCTATCAAGGAACCTTTCGTACTCTGTTACATTAAAATCCATTGGTTTATCTTGTACTTTGAATAGATAAATTATCTATGCATGGTTTTTAGAACATCATACATTAGTCATTAGAAAAATATCAGGTCTCTTGGTTATAGAGATCTTCTGATTGTTGACTCATTCTTGACTATGCGATGTGAATAATTTATGTTCACTTAATGTTATTACTAATCTTATCATAAAGGTCTTTAAGGGTATAAGGAAATTCTCAAGCTCACAGTGTGAGATAGAGGTTTTCAGGTGAAAACTTAAAGGCTTAAAATTAATGATTGACAGCAAATACTATCAATTATTTTCCTTATGGTGACAAGATCACTTTGTTGAATTTGAACAGAACGCTAGCCAAATATACAACTTTGAATAACCACAGCCTGTCTATTGATTTCAAATAAAGCAAATGTTCCAGGAAAAGTTGGATAGTTCTAACGAAGAAGAAGAAGAAGAAGAAGAAGAAGAAGAAGAAGAAGAAGAAGAAGAAGAAGAAGAAGAAGAAAAGTAGTTGTTTGCCAGGTTGGCTTTCAGGTAGTCTCACAAATGCTTTTGCCCATGACATTCACCATACTTCAGGGTGAAGTGGAAATGGCCACTTCCTGTTTAGACACACACAGTATTTAAAAGATACACTTAATTTTTTGATATAGAATAAAACCTAAGTTAAAATCATTTATTATTATTATTGTTGTTGTTATGATGATGATGATGATGATGATGATGATGATGATGATGATGTGCAGGGATGTACATGTATATGTGCAATGGTGCATGCATTGAGGCCAGAAGACAATCTTGTAAAAGTCTCTTTATTTTTCCTTCACTTCCACATGTGTGTGGGATCAAGCTGTCTAAGTCAGGTTATCAGGCATGTGACAAAAATACCTTTACCCACTGGGCTGTCTCTGTAACCCCATTATACTTTTGTTTTTAGAGACAGGGTCTTGCCATGGAGCCCTGAAGCCCATTTTTTATGTTTGTTTGAAGAGATGAGGCTAGCTTCAGTTCACAATCCTTCTTCAGCCTACTAAAGTGGTGGGTTTTGAGGCATGTGACTATCACACCTGGCTGCAATGCAGTAATTTGAATCACTTTGTCAAGATATTCCGAAATGGCATATCCTCTATCAGGAATGAGGGCATTGGCAATGGCATTTTTACTGCCCCTCCCCCATTGTTTTTGCTCTTGACAGAAAAAGGCAAGTTGTGGCTCAGCATTACAAAAGTCCATTAAACCTTGAGAATCTTAGGGGCCCCCTTTTGCTTTGGACCACACCTTTAGGGCTAGTGGTCTTAGCCACGGCTAGTAGGGATGGGAAGCCATTTTGTTTCATTTTATTTCTTTTGGTTTTTAGAGACAGGGTTTCTTTGTGTAACCTTGGCTGTTATGGACTCTCTTTGTGAACCAGGCTGGCTGAGTGCTGGGATTTACAGGCATGTGCTATCGTGCCCTGCAGGAAGCAATTTTTTAAAATGTTCTGGCTATAAGAGGAAATGCGGAGAAAATTTCTAGATTCATTTTCCCAAGAACTTGCACTTCCTACTCCTGGTATACCTTGTGTCTTAAGGCTGCGCTCGAAGGCTATCTGCATCCTGAGCTCTTACCTGTTCTGTATCACATGGCTAAAGAGCCAGCAGAGCATCCTGTCAGGGCTCAGCTGTTTACTAGTTCACTCTGGTGCCCCATGGCTCTGCTAGTGTAGATCTGTTTGTCTGACAGACCAAATACCTTGTGTCAAACACTATTCTGCTCACAAAAGGAGGAGTGACTGCTGTGGAGGCAGCCCAGTGCCAGGTGCTGGGAGGGAGGAGGCATCACTCAGTCATGGGTTATTCCCTATTGCCAGAACACCTACATAAAAAAGGCTTACTTCAGAGGAGACTGAAGGGAAAGATGAGTATTTCTTCATGGGAGGGGACTTCAGATGAGAAGTCTCTGAGGGAAGGCATACCCTAGTGTGTGGTGAAGGCTCCCTGGAGTCCATGTAGGTTCATGAAAGAGCTCATAGGAGAGGTACATTTCTTGTTATAAAGGTAAGAGAGGCATTCAGAGCATACCGTAGTCATAATACTAAGGGGAGTGAGAGAGAAGCTATATGGTGTTGGAGGTCAGACCAAAACTAGAAAAACAAATTGTTGGGTACCTGATCTTTTTTGCCAATCATCAACTGTTGCTGCCTGTGCCTGAGCAGGATGGAAGCCAGGTGAGGTAAAGCAAACCTAGGCCAATATGTAGAGAATACCCAAGGATGTGAGAGACCAAAGAACCAGTATTTTTTTTTTAATTTTTATTTTTCTTTTTAGTTACAATTTGTTAACTCTGTGTCCCAGCTGTATCCCGCTCCCTCATTCCCTCCCCCTCCCCAACTCCCTCCCTGGTCTCCTCCCTGCCCCTTTCCAAGTCCACTGATAGGGGAGGACCTCCTCCCCTTTCATTTGACCCTGTTTTATCAGGTATCTTCAAGGCTGGCTGCAAAGTCCTCCTCTGTGGCCTAACAGGACTGCTCCTCCCCTGGGGGGGGGGGAGGACAAAGAGCCTGCCCTTGAGATCCTGTTAGAAATAGTCCTTGTTCCCCTTACTTTGGAAAACTACTTGGTTACTGAGCTACCACGGGCCACATCCGAGCAGAAGTTCTATATTATATCCATAGATGGTCCTTGGTTAAGTGTCAGTCAGAAAAGACCCTGTGCCCGGATATATTTGGTACTTGTAGAGCTCCTATCCTTTCCATATCATACTAACTCTCCTTCTTTCATGTGATTCCCTGCACTCTGCCAAGGTTTGGTTATGAGTCTTAGTGTCTGCTTTGAAACACTTCTAGGTAGAATCTTTCAGATGCCTTTTGCAGTAGACTCCTGTCATACATTCAATGCACATCCCATTTGTCTTTCTAAATGAGGATTGATCATCTTCACCCATGTCCACTTTCTTGATTATCTTCTTTAGGTGTGTAGATTTCATTATGTTTATCATATCTTGTAGGTCTATATAAGCGAGTATATACCAAGTTTGTCTTTCTCCTTCTGGGATACTTCACTCAGAATGATCTTTTCTAGATCCCACCATTTGCCAGCAAATTTCATGATTTCCTCCCTTTTGATTGCTGAGTAGTATTCCATTGTGTAAAAATAACACAATTTCTGTACCCATTCCTCCGTTGATGGACATCTGGGTTGTTTCCAAGTTCTGGCTATTACAAATAAAGCTGCTACAAACATGGTTGAAAAAATGTCCTTGTTGTGTACTTGAGCAAATTTTGGGTATATACCTAGGAGTGGTATAGCTGGGTCTTGAGGTAGCACTACTCCTAATTGTCTGAGAAAGTGCCAGATTGACTTCCAAAGTGGTTGTACCAGTTTACATTCCCACCAGCAATGGAGGAGGGTTCCCCTTTCACCACAACCTCTCCAGCATGTGTTGTCCCTTGAGTTTTTCATCTTGGCCATTCTGATGGGTGTAAGGTGAAATCTCAGGGTTGTTTTGATTTGCATTTCCCTAATGGCTAATGAGGTTGAGCATTTCTTTAAGTGCTTCTCTGCCATTTGATGTTCCTCTTTCGAGAACTCTCTGTTTAGCTTCGTTCCCCAATTTTTTAATGGGATTACTTGGTTTGTTGCTTTTCTGCTTCTTTAGTTCTGTATATATACTGGATATTAGCCCTCTGTCAGATAAAGGGTTGGTGAAGATTCTTTCCCAATCTGTAGGCAGTCACTTTGTTTTGATGATGGTGTCCTTTGCTTTACAGAAGCTTTTCAGTTTCATGAGGTCCCATTTATTGATTGTTGCTCTTAGAGCCTGTGCTGTTGGTGTTCTGTTCATGAAGTTGTCTCCTGTGCCAATGAGTTCTAGGCTGTTCTCCACTTTTTTTTCCAACTGATTTAGAGTATCTGGTTTTATGTTGAGGTCTTTGATCCACTTTGACTTTAGTTTTGTGCAGGGTGATAAATATGGATCTATTTTCATTTTTCTGCATGTAGACATCCAGTTGGACCAGCACCATTTGTTGAATATACTGTCTTTTTTCCATTGAATGGATTTGGCTTCTTTGTCAAATACCGAGTATTCATAGGTGTGTGGGTTTATTTCTGGGTCTTCTATGCGGTTACATTGATCCTCCTTTCTGTTTCTATGCCAATACCATGGAGTTTTTATTACTGTTGCCCTGTAGTAAAGCTTGAGATCGGGGATGGAGATACCTCCAGATGATCTGTTGTTGTATAGGATCGTTTTGGAGATTCTGGGTTTTTTGTTTCTCCATATGAAGCTGAGAATCTTTTTTTCAAGGTCTGTAAAGAATTGAGTTGGTATTTTGATAGGAATTGCATTGAATCTGTAGATTGCTTTTGGCAGGATGGCCATTTTCACAATGTTAATCCTACCAATCCATGAGCATGGGAGATCTTTCCATCTTCTGATATCTTCTTCAATTTCTTTCTTCAGAGACTTGAAGTTTTTCTCAAACAGGTCTTTTACTTGCTTGGTTAGAGTCACACCAAGGTACTTTATGTTATTAGTGGCTATTGTGAAGGGTGTTGTTTCCCTAATTTCTTTTTTTTTATTACCTAATTTTTTTAATTTTTTATTAATTACACTTTATTCATTTTGTATCCCCCCATAAGCCCCTCCCTCCTCCCCTGCCGATCCCACCCTCCCTCCCCTTTCTGCATGCATGCCACTCCCCAAGTCCACTGATAAGGGAGGTTCTCCTCTTCTTTCTGATCTTAGTCTATCAGTTCTCATCAAAAGTGGCTGCATTGTCCTCTACTGTGGCCTGATAAGGCTGCTCCCCCCTCAGGGGGAAGTGATCAAAGAGCAGGCCAATCAGATTATGTCAGAGGCAGTCCCTCTTCCCATTAATATGTAACCCACTTGGACACTGAACTGCCATGGGCTACACCTGTGCAGTGGTTCCAGGTCATCTCCACGAATAGTCCTTGGTTGGAGTATGAGTCTCTGGGAAGTTCCCTGTGTTCAAATTATCTTGTTCTGTTGCTCTCCTTGTGGAGTTCCCGTCCCCTCTAGCTCTTACTATTTCCCACTTCTTACATAGAATTCCATTCACTCTGCCCATCAGTTGGCCATCAGGCTCTGCATCTGCTTTGACAGTCTATACTGCAGAAGCTTTCAGAGGCCCTCTGTGGCAGGTTTCAAGGTTGTTTCCTGTTTTCTTCTGGCTTTCAGAGGCCCTCTGTAGCAGGTTCTGAGGTTGTTTCCTATTTTCTTTTTCTTCTGATGTCCATCCTCTTTGCCTTTCAGGATGGGGATTGAACATTTTAGTTAGGGTCCTCTCTTTTGCTTAGTTTGTTTAGATGTACAGATTTTAGTGGGTTTATTCTACATTGTATGTTTATATGAGTGAGTATATACCATGCGTGTCTTTTTGCTTCTGGGACAACTCACTCAGGATGATCCTTTCCAGGTCCCACCATTTACCTGCAAATTTCATGATTTTCTTATTTTTCATTGCTGAGTAATACTCCATTGTATAGATGTACCACAGTTTCTGCATCCATTCTTCAGTTGAGGGGCATCTGGGTTGTTTCCAGCTTCTGACTATTACAAATAAAGCTGCTACAAACATGGTTGAGCAAATGTCCTTTTTGTGTACTTGTGCCTCTTTTGGGTATATGCCTAGGAGTGGTATGGCTGGATCTTGAGGAAGCACTATTCCTAGTTGTCTGAGAAAGCGCCAGATTGCTTTCCAGAGTGGTTGTACCAGTTTACATTCCCACCAGCAGTGGAGAAGGGTTCCCCTTTCTCCACAACCTCTCCAGCATGTGTTGTCCATTGAGTTTTTCATCTTGGCCATTCTGATGGGTGTAAGGTGAAATCTCAGGGTTGTTTTGATTTGCATTTCCCTAATGGCTAATGAGGTTGAGCATTTGTTTAAGTGCTTCTCTGCCATTCGATATTCCTCTACAGAGAATTCTCTCTTTAGCTCTGTTCCCCATTTTTTAAGTGGATTACTTGGTTTATTGTTTTCAGCTTGTTTAGTTCTTTATATATATTGGATATGAGTCAGATAAAGGGTTGGTGAAGATTCTTTCCCAATCTGTAGGCAGTCGTTTTGTTTTGATGACGGTGTCCTTTGCTTTACAGGAGCTTTTCAATTTCATGAAGTCCCATTTATTGATTGTTGCTCTTAGAGCCTGTGCTGTTGGTGTTCTGTTCAGGAAGTTTTCTCCTGTACCAATGAGTTCTAGGGTATTCCCTTCTCAGCCTTTTTGTCTTTTGTGTACAGTAGGGCTTCTGATTTTTTTTTGAGTTGATTTTGTATCCTGCCACTTTGCTGAAGGTGTTTATCAGCTGAAGGAGTTCTCTGTTGAATTTTTGGGGTCACTCATGTATACTATCATATCATTAGAAAATAGTGACACTTTGACCTCTTCCTTTCCGATTTGTATCCCCTTGATCTCCTTTAGTTGTCTTATTGCTCTGGCTAGGGACTTCAAGTACTATGTTGAAGAGGTATGGAGAGAGTGGGCAGCCTTGTCTTGTCCCTGATTTCAGTGGGATTGATTTAAGTTTCTCTCCATTTAGTTTGATGTTGGCTATAGGCTTGCTTTATATTGCCTTTACTATCTTTAGGTATGTGCCTTGTATCCCTGATCTCTCCAAGACTTTAAACATGAATGGGTGTTGGACTTTGTCAAATGCTTTTTTAGCATCTAAGGAGATGATCATATGGTTTTTCTCCTTCATTTTGTTTATGTGGTGGATTACATTGATGGATTTCCGTATGTTGAACCACCCTTGCATGCCTGGGATGAAGCCTACTTGGTCATGGTGGATGATATCTTTGATGTGTTCTTGCATTCGGTTTGCAAGTATTTTATTGAGTATTTTTGCATCAATGTTCATAAGAGAGATAGGTCTGAAGTTTTCTTTTTTTGTTGGATCTTTGTGTGGTTTAGGTATCAAGGTGACTGTGGCTTCATAGAATGAGTTTGGTAGTGTTCCTTCTGTTTCTATTTTGTGGAATAGTTTGAGGAGAATTGGTGTGAGCACTTCTTTGAAGGTCTTGTAGAATTCTGCGCTGAAGCCATCTGGTCCAGGGCTTTTTTTGGAGGGGAGACTGTTAATGACTGCTTCAATTTCCTTGGGATATATAGGGCTATTCAGTCTTTCTACCTGATCTTGGCTTAATTTTGGTAGATGGAATCTGTCAAGAAAATTATCCATTTCATTTAGATTTTCAAATTTTGTGCCATATAGGTTTTTGTAGTATGACCTAATAATTGTTTGGATTTCCACAGTGTCTGTAGTTATGTCCCCCTTTTCATTTCTGATTTTGCTGATTTGGATAGTTTCTGTCTGCTTTTTAGTTAGTTTGGCTAAGGGTGTGTCTATCTTGTTGATTTTCTCAAAGAACCAGCTTTTTCTTTCATTGATTCTTTGGATAGTTTTATTTGTTTCTAATTGATTGATTTTAGCCCTGATTTTGATTATTTCCAGCCGTCTTCTCCTCTTGGGTGTATCTGCTTTTTTTTTTTCTAGGGTTTTCAGTTGGGCCATTAAGTTGTTTGTATGTGATGTTATGAATTTCTTCTTGCAGGCACTTAGTGCTATAAATTTTCCTCTGAGCACTGCTTTCAATGTGTCCCATAAATTTGGGTATGTTGTGCCTTCATTTTCATTGAATTCTAGGAAGTCTTTAATTTCTTTCTTTATTTCTTCCTTGACCCAGCTGTCATTGAGTAGTAAGTTGTTCAGTTTCCATGTGCGTGTTGGCTTTTTGTTGTTTCTGTTGTTGTTGATGTCCAGCTTTAGTCCATGGTGGTCAGATAGTATACAAGGGATTATTTCAATCCTTTTGTATCTGTTGAGGATTGCTTTGTGACCCACTATATGGTCTATTTTGGAGAAGGTTCCATGCGGTGTTGAAAAGAAGGTGTACTCTTTTGAGTTTGGGTGAAAAGATCTGTAGACGTCTATTAGGTCCATTTGATTTAGGGATTCTGTGAGTGCTTTTATTTCCTTATTTGGTGTCTGTCTAGTTGATCTGTCCCTTGATGAGAGTGGGGTGTTGAAGTCTCCCACTATTAAGGTATTAGGATCAATGTATGATTTAAGAACCAGTATTTTATTTTATAGTATTTTATTTCTTCTTACTCTGGGCCTATGAGATGGGCCTTGGCATTTTTATCTACAGGAATTTAAGGCTCAGAGAGATGGACTGTACATTCCACATTTCTTCCTTATCAAAATGAGATTGACCTAAGTGACATTTTAGAAACTTATGTTTTTCACTCTTGAATACATGAGATGTTTAAGCATTCTTTCACCAGGAAATTTTAATATGAAGTTTTTTTTTTTCATTTTGTTTTAGGGTACTGGGGGGGATGTCAAAACTCTGCTATGCACTTGCTCTACTACTGAGCCATACTCTTAGTTCTGTATTTAATGTTTTTTTTTTCCCTTTGCTGTACAGATCTGAATGAAGTAGGGAGGTAGGGGACAGATAGGGAGGCCCTGAATCAAATTAGTCATACTTTTTAGCATCTAGTGTTCACAGTTTTTTTGCATTGATAACATGATTTTGACTGTCTACTCAGTATGTGATTATAAGATTGACCACAATTAATAAATCTAATGGGTTTTCTATTATTGGACACTGAGGTTGTTTCTAATTTTTGAATATTACAAACCAGGCTGTGATGAATATCCAACACACTAAATCTGGGCAGGTGCTGGCCACTGAGGTCAGGAGGAATATTTTTGAAACCTCTAAGCATGAAGTGCCTGCCAGTTGTTGTAACTGGAAGCGTTTTGGCAAAGGCTCAAAAGCTGGCTGATGCCAACGACTCTGCTCAAACCTTTAGGCCCTCCAGGGTCAGTACCCATTACCTAGCTCTTGTCCCAGAGTGTTCAGGCTGGCAGGGTCTTGGGGATCACTGAGCTATCACCCTCATCTCATATAAGAGGACTTGAGGCCTGGGATGGTCCTTTGGCCACCCAGTGCTGGGCAGAACCCTCCCAGCACCTGGACTCTTAAACTAGAAGCTGAGCTGTGCCATTTGGAATCTGCTCTACAAACTTCCCGGGCCCCTCCCACACCATACTACTTTCTGCTGAGGCCAGAGGGGACTTTAGGCACTTTTGCAAGTCAACTGAGCAGTCAAGGGAGGAGCGGCAGGGGCTGAAAGATGGTTTGATGTTTACCCTGCAGGAGACTGGACCTGCTCCACCCAGAACCCCTCTTTATGTTAAACCATGTGACATGTTTTATGGCAGTGACCCTGTATCAGGTCTGCCTGGCAAATCTACTTGGGATTTGAGCTGAAATAGAGAGTCTCTCACTCTTTTTAGAGCTGGCAACCTTCTTTTCTCCCTGGAAACCAGCTTTGGTAAAGGCCCACGTGTCCAGCCCTCTGTCCAGACAAGCCTGGGTGCGTTTGGATGCTAATGAGAGCCCCTCCTTCCCAGCTTGGGCCCTGATATAGCCTGGGGAATTCACACAAATGGTCTGAAATCTGCCCCTTCTTTGTTTTCCTTTCTGACTTAGAGCTATAGCAAACCTCTCACCTCCACCCAGACCTTGTTTATTCAACTGGGATAGATTTCACACCCCAAAACAGAATTCTTTCTCTGGGAGCCCCCTCCCTCATTCTGCACCACCATCCCACATCTCCCACCCAGGCACTGCCTGAATAATTGATGAGTCAAGGCAGGGCTTATAAAGGGGTCTCTAGGGAAAAAGCCAAAGGAGTGCTGAGGATTCTGAGAACTGAAAGAGCCTACAGCCTGTCTGGCTTGGTGTTCCAATGATGGACCCCGCTGTCCCTGATGCCTTGGCCACCCCTGATGCCCTTGCTGCTGCTCCCCCTCTCCCAGCCCCTGCCCAAGCCCCTGCCCTAGAACAAATCAATGAACAAGAAGCTTCTGGTAGTGAAAGGTAAGTGGAATTTGGCATTTGACAGCCTGAACTCAGGCTTAGGGAGATGGGGGCAGGAAAAGGTGAGATGGCCTCTATGGTGGTGTCCCTGTTCTCTTTGAAGGGGACAGACAGCAAAGAGCCACAGTCCTCCCTCTCTACCTTTGGCTTTTGGAATAGTTCACCTCATTTATCACTCCAGGTGATAAGAGGGGGCAGAGAGACTGTGAACATTGCCAATGCTAAAAGCCTAACCCTCATGGGCTGGTCTGTACAATTCACTGGGGGAACAGGAGAGGCTGCTGTGGAAATTAGGCTTAACGCAACCTGGACTATGGGCCCTAGATGGTGGCAGGTGACATAGAGTGAAAGGGCCAAAGTCTAAAGAGGCCTTTGGTTGGGGTGCTTACTCTGACCTGACCATGCTACAAGTTACCTATTTGCTTTTCCTTGCCTCTGCAAGTCTAGAGGAGAAGCAATGGGCCCAGAACCTGTCTGGACCCTTTCTCCAGCTAGGAACATGGTAGGTTTACATTCTCTACTACTTGATGTCAGAGGTAGGTATTAAGATACTCCCTATACAACAGCCATTCTCTCTTTCAAACATCTCATATTCATTTGCTTAAGCCTCTCCTTTGCACAAGGCATTGTATTAGGGGTTAAAAATTCAGATATGCCTATACATATCTTTTAGCTTAATGGGGACTCAGGCAGAAGATCACAAAACAGTGGTATAAGAGCAGTGATAACATTGTCGGAGTAGAGAGGAGGTGGTATCTGTTATAGCCTTGGCTCCATGGTAAGGAGACAAAAGGTGTCCTGGAGCAGATGGCTTGTGAACCAAACTTTGAAGAGGCCACTTCTGTGTTCAGGGGAAGCTTGTGTTTAGATTTCTTCTTTTGCAAACATATTCCTTCTCTTCACCATAGAGGAGCTTGTCTTTGGAGACCCTGGCTGCCTTCCATAAATGACCAACCAAGGCAGGTGAGAAATCTGGTGGACTGGGTGAGGGTGAGGCCTCCTATCACATTTGCATAGACACTTATGCCCTTGACCCTTCTCAGAAATCCCCAGACTCCAATCCAAAGTTGCCAATCTGGGGCAGAATTTTGCCAAATCTGCTACTATTTCATCCCCACAGCAACTCTGGGAGGAAGGCAGGGACAAGGTTTCCATGACAAATGAGACTAAGAGATCAAAGCATAGAGTGAGTAAGGGATCTGGGCTGGACTCACAGGCAGTGTGTGGTAGAGCTGGTGCTGGAATCCGGGTCTCATGGTACCTTACCCCATCTCTCTCTCACACTTTTACCTTAATGTTTTGTTCTTTAACAGAACTCTGTCCCCTGGATAGCTCCCAAACAGGCACTGAAACAGGGTCAGGAAGGAAAACAACCCCTATGACCCTTTCTACTTGTTTTTTAACCAGATCTAAGACAGACCCCTTGCTCTAGGGCAGGGCTGGGAGGTGGCTGGATTCCAAGAGAAGCCTAAAATATTTTGTAGACTGTCAGAACCTGCAGGTTTCTGACCCTTGATACGGGAGAAGCAGTTAAGCCACATGCTAGCTTTTGCTTTGGACAGACTGCTGGTGGGGTAACAGCTGCTGAGGCCACCAAGACTGACTCCCAGTTTCATCACCCTGTCAGGTAAGCTTCTGGTGTTCAAGTCTGAAATGTGACAGTCACAAGCACTATGTATGCTCATGACAAGGCCATGATGCAGGAGGAAAGAGGCCATGGGACTTAGTTAGTCGAAGTGACTTTCCCCAGAGGTCTTCTCTGTCACTGAACTCTAAGGAAGAAATCCTTTGACCCCCACCAATGAAAGTTTCCTTAGTAGGAAAAGAAGGACTGAAGGATGGAGTGGTTAATGGTGACCCACCCTGTACTGCAGCTCTAGGCCGGTCATAGGTGATGTTCCTTCCTGGAACCATTTTGGAACAATTGCAGAGGTTCTGTGACGAAGCCCCTTTCCTTTCCCTCTCAGTCCTTTATTGTAGCTAGTGACTTGATTCTTTATTGGCCTTACTGGTCACTACATTTGAAAGTTGCCTATGTTAGGTTTCTGTTGCCTAAGTTGCCTAAGTTCTGTTTCTTCTCTGTCCACAGGCTCTTCTGGCCCAAGTCTCGCTCCTTAGACTACATGTACAGTGCTGGGGAGATGTTGCTACAGAATTTCCCTGTCCAGGCCACCATCAACTTATATGAGGATTCTGACAGTGAAGAGGGTGAGAAAGACAAGGAGGACAACGAAGATGAAGAGGTCAATGAAAGAGGACCAGAAAAGTGTGTGAGGGTACCAGAGGCCGAACCACACCAGGCCACAGCTAATTATCCTAACCCACCCCTGACCTGTCCAAATTGAAGCAGTCCCAGTTATGCTTGGCAGGTTTCCAAAGGCATTGATTAGCACAGAGTCTCCAGGCATGGTTTTTCTGGACTCAAACCAGTGTCCTCAGGCTGTCTAGCTCACCCTGGTTTTTCTGATCAGCCTGACAGTCTAGACCTCTGATATGCTCTTGTCTGGGCTGTTCTTGTGCCAACAGTAGGAGGTTCCTAAAACCTGTTGTGAAGACCAGATTTGTGAAGCCCTCAGGAAGTAGAGCAAGGCCGGGGATGCCTTTGTATAAGAGAGCAGTCACTACCCAAGGACCTTTGATTTCCCAGTTTTCAAAGACACCAACACCAGATCCAAGAAAAAAGGAAAGGGAAGGGAAGGGAAGGGAAAGGAAGGAGACATCTTGAGAATTTGTTTCTCTGGGGACCTTCGTCCTACTTTGCCTACTATTCATTCAGACTGGGTGTTAGCCTTAGATTCATTGGGAAAAAAATAAATGGTATGTTTGCCTTTTTCTTGGAATTGTGTTGATTTCTTAACTGAACTCTGCCCGTGTTTTGAAGCCATAGGCAGAGGGTCAGAGATTAACTCAAATCCGATCCATTGCTCTATCTGGGGTCAGATGACAAAATTTTCTCTTCTGAAAATGTAATGATGGGGACAGATTTTCCAGGCCAGGTCTTCTTGGTTCAGTTGTGAAATCAGGTTTAATTAAACTTCAAGGGCATCTTAGAAAAGGAAGGATAAAGCCCCCCACCCCCCGCCAGGGCAGCTTGGGAGTTGTGGGTAAAGAATGATGACTCGGGTAAAGGAGAGAGGTGTTTTCTCATTTAATCTTTGGGGGCTGCTGTTCCTATGAGGAGGCACACTTGAACACCCAATAAATCCTGTCAGTTGTATCTCTTTGGTTCCCTCAGTATCTATTGTAGATAGCTCGAGCTATGTTAACCCTGTCCCATTTACTCTTCAACGATTTTTCTTACTTTTAGCTTGTTGTTTCACAATCTGTCTGCACACTGGCCACCAAATCAGGTCATGGTCTTGCCTCACCAACAACTAGACTTATGGCTTATGGTTTGTTCTTTATTTGGGTCACAGATTACCATGAAGCACTATGGCTTCTTTACTTCGGAAAGCACATGCTTGGATACAGATATCCAATGCTCTATATTCATGACTCAAGTCTTTACTGTGCTGTTTGGCCTTTTTTAATCACCTGCTTTTGTGTTTCTGTCTTTGTCTTGTTTTGTTCTTCACTGTGTAGACAAAGCTGGACACAAACACACAGCAATCCTCTTGCCTTAGCTCTCTCTGGGATTACAGGTGTATACCTGCTGCTAACCATCGATTTCTGCCTGTCTTTGTAGACTCATCTCTTTACCCTCAAAATTTGTTTTGCTTGCCTTTGAATGTGGCATACATTCTAACTCTTCTGTGCCTTTAAACTGCTTACAATGGCTTTCCACTCTTATAGGCCATTTGAACTCTCATTCGCTCAATAGACATGACTCACACTATTGTTCTATGGGTAGGCGTCCCCAGGCTCCAGAGCCCAGGTTGAGTAATCTCACACACCCACTGTCTTGTCTATGATAGCATCTCCTTTCCCTATGCAGGAGCTTGTGTTTGACATCCCACACATCTTCCTTGTCTAGTGTTCTGCACAAAAGAGGGCTCGCTCAGAAAATCACACAGGAAAATCCTCAGCTGTTCTCAGAGCAGCTCTTGAGATAAGCACTGGTGATCCACTTTCTGGAAGCTTTCTTTAACCAAGGATGGGAAATGCTAACTGCATCTTATTGAAAAGCAAAATGGTGGCTCTTTTTCCTTTCCTTTCCTTCCAAGATAGTTCTGAACCCTATCTGGGACTTCTCTAAATGGGATGGACATTCTGGGGAAAGCCACCAAACTCATTCACTGGTGCCATCTGTCAGTTCAAACTGACCCTTCGTCTTGGATGAAGGCTATCAGGCAACTGAACTTTGACCACTTGAGTTCCTTCAGTCCATTCTTTTTCTTCTGGTACATGAAGTGGAATCTCCCAGGAGACAGACGTTGTGTGCTCTGAGCTCCTGTCTCTTTATTCATGTCATGAGGAAACTGGTGACAGTTGCTGTCAGTGTGGCTGTGCAGATTCAGTGAGATAGAATAAAGAGAATAGCTCAGGCCCTGGCACACAGGGTGACTTCTCACAAGACAGCTGTAGTCATGGTGATGACGTCTGTACTAGGAATTATGGATAGGATAAAAGAAATGGGCTTCCAGGCTTGAGGATGATAGTGTCTGATTTGTTTAACTAATGAGTATATCTGAGGCCTATTTTGGTTAATATTTGTCATTATTTGATGGTTTACCATTCAAAGAAAATCTTTCAGTGTTTATAAACAATTATAACACAAAAAAGGCCAACTGTGGCTTGCTGGACACTATATATTTAAATGGTCCTTAGCTGTGAGGTTCATTTGTCCTGGGACAGAGGTCTTAAAACTCGACAGTCTTTAACAAGAAACCTTTTCTTCTGAATTGAATGCAGAAGTCTAATGCATAAATCAGAGAAAAATGGAGTTGCCCCAGGGAAGCCAAAAACTGAACTTCGAGGTGTAGTAGGAGGGCAGAATCCGTCCTGTACTGTACTCTCTTTAAGAAAGCTTTTTTCGTTTTCTTTTGGAAACACCTTCAATGATCCACAGACTGTGTGGAAGACAATTTGGAAATGCTGTCCCAAGGGTAAAAATCAAGAATGCTTTCAAACTGAAGGAGGATTAATTAGTATTTTAACATGTCCAGTGTTCCGTTTAAAATCTTTGTTTTGAGTCCTAAGCTCCTAGCATTTCATAGCTCATAAATTGCTCAAGTTCTTCTTCTACAATAGGTTATAAGGATTTAAAATCCTTGGAATGCCAATATCCTTGGTTTTAAAGTATTATATAGCATAGAATTATGAAACTATAAATCCTTATAGGTTTAAAGACCCTAAAACCCTTGGAGTGGTAATTCCTTACTCCAGGGAGCGCTTCTCAGTCTCCTTCCCTCCCCTGTTATTGTTCACATGCTGTTTACTGGACTGACATTTTGTCTTATGTTCCTCCCAGTCTTGTGTCCTGAAATGGCGTCCAGTCCTTCCTCTTGCATGGTTGCTTAGTGACTGGAATTTTCTGTTCTAACTAGGCAGAGCCAGTGAAGCCTTACTTTATAACAACTACAGTGCCACAGCATAGATTTGGGAGAAAAAAATCTGCAAAAAACCCAGAGGATTTCTAGTTCCTCCTATTTGTCCCACCCTAGTGCTCCATTCACTATCACCCCGACATGGATCGTTCCCTATTTGGTAATAACCCTCCTTGAAGGTGAGACTGTATTTGAGCTGAGCCTTGAAATATGGACACTGATACAACCAGTGCCAGGGCCCAGAGAGATCAAAATATTAAGTAAGGTTACCATGTTTTTAAAAAATGAACGAGAGCAGGACATGGTGTCAAAAGCCTTTAAATCCCAGCACCCAGGGAGGCAGAGGCAGGCAGAGTTTGAAGCTAGCCTTGTCTATAAAGTAAGTCTAGGACAGCCAAAGGCTACACAGAAAAACTCTGCCCTGAAAAAAAATGGATCGAGAGTTGTGGAAAAAAATAGATAGGGAGGTGGGAAAGATATGGGAGAATTTGGGAGATGGGAAAGAATATGATCAAAATTTATATTGTGAAATTTTAAAATAAGAAACCTCCAACAATTTTAAAAATTAATTGAAGGATTTTTACTTGCAATTATTATCAATGCACCATGGGAATGCATTGCCTGAAGAGGTCAGAAGATCCATAGAGCCCCTGGATCTGGAATTACAGACAGTTGTGAGTCACCATGTGCCTGTGTGCAGGGAATCAAACCTGAGTCCTTTAGTAGAGCAGCCAGTGCTCTTAACAACTGAGCCATCTTTCCAGCCTCGGCCCAAATTTTGACTACCAGAGCCTGGGGAGGAGAAGGGACAAACAACCTAGTCTAACTGCAGAGGTCCAGTTGAGGGTGTGTGAATGGTTGGTGATACCACTGAGCTGGACAAGGTAAGGTCTTTGCATCTGGAAGCACACAGATGGTACAGTGACTGGGGGGCATGGCAGAACCACAAACAGTTCTTGAAGCGTTAGAAAGCAACAGGCCTGGAGACTCAACAACTCTGAGGGATGGGTGGTTAGGGAAGCGAAGGCTTACAGTGGTCTTCTCAAAAAGCCAATAACCTGGACACTTGTTAAGTGCCGAGTTCTTCATATAAATCGCCTCATTTAACCCTTACAACACCCCCCAAGTATAACAATCATTATCACCCTTATTTTCTAGATGAGGAAACGGCAGTTCATAGATAATGAGGAATGTGTTCACATTTACATATATACTAAGTAGTTAAGCAAAGCTTTGAGGAACGACAGCCTTTGCCCGCCGTTACAGTGATGACAAGTGGTAGACGTAGGGTTTGGGGCCCTCAGGTCTGAAGCCCTGTGCCTCCAGGAGGTGAAATGAACAGGCCTTGGCAAAGGTTCAGTCCTGTGGGAGGGCCAAGAACACAAAGTTTAAGTTCTGCCTGGAGGGAAGTGAGTCAGAGGATGTGAAGAACTCTGGGCCAGTAGCCAGAAAAGCTAAAGGCCGCTGAGAGGAATCACAGAAGAAGGGACTTTTGTGATCTGGTGCTGGACACAGAGAAACAAGAACCCTTCACTCTCTGCTCAGAAAGAGCCTCAACAAAACCCAGCAGGATGGGTGACGTCGTCCTCCTGTACACATGTGTTTGACTCAGAGAAGTGGACTGGCCTGGCTGATAGTCACGCAGTGAGACAGCTGGAGACCTGTGACAGTGTGACTACAGAGCCTGACTTGTCATTACTGGCGTCCTCTCTCCATTCCTCCAGGGAAGCCCCTAAGAGTCCTGCAGGCAAGCTGCCTCCTACACACTACAGGGGAAAAGTATGTAAAGTGTCGCCTGTGCCTGTCGTTGGTGATACCTGAAGCCCGAGGGGAAGTGTGGATTGTAAAAGACTGAGAGTCAACCCTAGAACTGGAATCACAAGGTGTGAACAGCCGTCCCCAAGCTCCGGATTCAACTGGTATCCATTACCAGAAAGAGACACAGCACCCTCTCCTGGCTGAGCTCTGAACTTGCAACTTTGCGGTTCTAGCTTGCTCTTACTATGATTACCGTGACAATCTGCATGTGTTTTCTGAGTGAATGAAAAAAAAGTGGTTACAGGTTTGTCTGTCACAGTAAAAATTCTAAGAAACACATTCAAAAATCTTGTTCAAAGAAGGTATACGTGAAAGCGGAAGAAAATAACATAAAAGGAGAAAATATCACCATAAAATAGCTTTTTCTCCATGGGGGAGAAAGCTACACATAAAATATTAAGAGCTTGCCACATGAGACTAGGACTGAACCATTAATATTTAAATAACCATTTTCAATGGTTCAGTAGGGCAACTGGTTAAAAACAACATAAAATTGTAGCCTTATAGGCATGTTATAAAAGCTTTTTAGCAGGGCATGGTGGCATAAACCTGTGATCCCAGCACTCAGGGAGGCAGAGGCAGGCGGATCTCTGTGAGTTCGAGGCCAGCCTGATCTACAAAGCGAGTTCAAGACAGCCAAGGCTACACAGAAACCCTATCTCAAAAAAAAATCAAATTTTTCCATAGATCCAGTACAGCTTAAAATGATTACTATATGATTTGATATCAAAAATGCTTCACCTATCACACTTTAACAAAACATACAAAAGTAAGTCACCTCCTTCCACTTTGTTTTATTCCCAAGGGTCTTGCTGGACTTCATCTTCTGAGTTTAAGCTATCCTACCATCCCA
>NW_026594263.1:633142-647401 GCF_907164565.1 Psammomys obesus | reverse complement strand
CGGGCTATAAAATTAAACTCAATCTCAATTCAAATACTTTTCTATAGCTAAGACTTCTCTAGAACATTATTTTTTTCAGAAATTTGTTTATTATTTATACAGTGTTTGCCCTGCATGCCAGAAGAGCGCACCAGCTCTCATTATAGATGTTTATGAGCCACCACGTGGTTGCCGAGAATTGAAGTTGGGGCCTTTAGAAGAACAGCCAATGCTCTTAACTTCTGAGCCATCTCTCTAGCCCAAACATTAATGCTTAAGACTTAGGTTCTCTTCCCCCTTCCCTCCTTTCAGATATGTAACATTTTATATATGTCCACAAATATGCATATTATGTACATTTGTAGATAATCTTAGGTGGCTCAGGCTGGCCTTGAACTCACTACATAGCAGCTGAACATGATCTTAAACTTCTGATCATCCTGCTTTCTTCTTCCATGTGTTGGCATTACAGGCACATGTCACCAAATCAGGGCAACCTTTTTGACAGATGCCTACTAGTCACATCTCCGGCTTCCACTCACCTCCTCACCTGTTTTCCTTCTTTTCTATTATGTCTCTGGTTGCCCCATACCTTCTGTCTTGTCCCTGTCAGACAGGGACAATGCACTGTCAACAATTATGTAAGACATTGCTTTTTAAACTGTGTGTTCTGAATGCATCTATAAAAAAGTAATTCCCCAAATCAGTTTTCTACAACTGGGTCACTGGGCATATCAACCACATACCATGGCAATTCCGATTGTGTGTGTGTGTGTGTGTGTGTGTGTGTGTGTGTGTGTGTGAATTTTTTGTTTTGACAATTTTTTTTGTATTTTCTGTTCTGATTTTCATTTGTACGATTTTGAGAGAGTGAGAGAGAGAGAGAAAGAGAAAAAGGAGAACAGACATCAAGTTGTGTGGGTGGGGAGGTGGGGAAGATCTGGGAGGAGTCACGAATCTGAGGTGATCTGTGCAGCGCTCATATGGATCACTGCTCATCGTCACTGTAAACACATGACATGCATACTTTGTAATGCACATGCTGCCACACCATGCAGTGCCTGTGAACGCTGTCTGAAGCACCACAGGTGAGACCCAAGACTGCTGCCTTTATGAATTGTGATGTTTCTTTTAGTCAGAAGGAGTTCTCAGTTACAGAACTAGTCTTGTTTGGTTATAGCCAGCATGGACTTTCACCAGCTTCTTTCTGTCATTTCTCAGCATGTATTGCATCAGCATATTTTTGTCAGGACCAGCACCCAGAGTCTTCATGTCAAGCTCACTGCTTTCCACCAGCTTTAGCAGTTACCCATGGCCCTGGGTTCTGTCCAGGCATGAGACATTTGTACCCCATACGCCTGACTCTTGAAAGTCACACAACTATACTCTGCTACCCCATTTCCTGCTTCCACAGAGGCTGAAGTTGTATCCCAGGTAAATGATCAAACTAGAATTCTTCACATAAAAAAAAATGGTAGCATGTGGCTAGGCCTGGTAACGCAAAATAACCACATCCTTAGCAAGTGGAGCTGGGGCTGCCTCTGACATGGACTCTGTTGCCTTCTTTTGGATCATTTTCCCTTTTCTGGGGTGTGTTGTTTGGCCTCAGTGGAAGAGAATGTGCTTAGTTCTGATGCAACTTGATGTGCTGGGGTGAGTTGGTGAGGTGGGGATCCCCTTTTTCTGAGGAGAAGGGGGAGGGGGAAATGGGGAAGAGTAGGTGGGTGCAGGAGAGGAGGAGCGAGGGGCTGTGATCACGGATCAGGAGGTAAAGTAAATAAATAAATGCATTTTTTTTTAAAAAAGACACCAGTTTAAAAATAAAAGGCATGCCAAGAATACTATCAAAGGTTAGATGATGGGGCTACAACGACTTGAACCTTATCTCCTCAGCAGAGAAAGCACTGTACACTCACAGCCAGATTGGCTTAGCCACTCATCTCTTGGTGGAACTAAGCACTGGGCCTCAGAAGGGCAACTTGTCTGTAGTTGGTGCAGAGACTGGGAAGTGTTGATTTGGATCAGCAGTGTGGATCCCTGTGGCAGCATCTCCTTGCAGGCACGCAGGTGGGGTGACAAATGACTCAGTGTCACTTGACATGACTCAGGGGAAGAGAATGTAGGCTTGACAGTCAGTACCAGAGGCTGTCTCCTCTTATTCTAACAAGCTGGCAACCAGCCTAGCAGGACTGAGATAAATCACGGGGGTCAGAGACCCCCTCCCAAAGTCCTTATTTGATATGGGAGCCCCGGCAAGCACAGCTCTGTAGAGAGGGGAAATCTTGTTACTTCCTCCTGCCAGATTTCTGAGTGACACTGAGTTTCTCTTTGTGCTGTCACTTGATCTTCACTCTCTCATCACCATGACAACCCAAGCTGAGAAGCCAGCATTGAGATCAATTCCTTCCCAACAGGCATTTGTGGAGCAGCAAGTGCACACTGTCTAATATTGGGGAAGCAGAACATTTTTAACCCTCGCTCCATGCTTCAGCCACCGGTCTATAGCAGATAGCAAATAATGTCACTTGTAATTCCAGCCACTTCATATATCCCTGTCTTCAGTCTTTCTACATGGGGGTTACTAATCGGATTAGCTGAGATCAAGCACTGGGTCTCCTGTCATTAGTAAGCAGGGTCATCACAGTGAAACATGATACCCATCTGCAAGTACACAGCCCATGTGCCACTGGATTATTAGGTCAGACAAAATCAGTTCTGAGGACTTTGTCTCCTCAGTCTGACAGAGAAGTCTTTTCCAGTTCTCCAAAAGCGGAGTCCCTTGGACTGGACAGAGAGGGGAGAAAGATCAGGTCACCAAGGTTTTATTAGTTACTTGTCTTCAAGAAGGGCGAACATTAAGACTCGGGTATTAAAACTTCGCTTTGGGCCCACAGCACCTAGGGTTTCATCTCTGTCCCACCCTGGGTAAAAAGGGGGCACATACTCATTTTCTTCACCCATCACTCTACTGAGGAATTAGGACATAAATCAAGCTAAATTAAAAAAAATAAGTAAATAACATTTAAACTGACACAGTAACTATGCCATTGGAATGGAGACATTCCAATGTGTTTATAATAACAACTAAAGATGTCATCAGGGTAATTGGCTTATCTATCCCCTACAATGATTTCTTTTTGTTAAGGACATTAAAATTCCTCTGTACTCACCATTTTGAAATATTTTATTAGGTTCTTGTTAGTCAGTAATCCCACTCTCCTATACAGGACATAAGGAGTCATTTTCCTACCCATTCATATCTTTACACCCTTTAATTCCCTTTGTTCCCATCCTCTATACCCCTCTCAAACTCTAGCACCCAGAAACTCTCCAATACTTCCACATGCCAGTAAGACCACATAGCACTTACTTTTGTTTCACTTATTCGCTTTAAAAGTGGTACCTCCACAAAGCTTCTGGTTGTTCTCGTGGGCATCATGTAATAAAATTCTTAGTCTGGAAGTAGGGCCTTTGTCTTAGAATAATAGTGAAAACTTCCTCTAAACACAATCTTGGGAACCTTCTTGGGAAACTATTGCCCACATTAAAACAAAACAAAACATGCTGGCAACACAAAATTACTCTGTTTGTTTCTTGAAGCACGCTCTCATGTACTGCAGGCTTGTTTTGAATATGATATGCAGCCAAGGAAGATAATTTTGAACTACAGATCCCCTTGTTTCTACCTCCCGACTGTAGGAACTTCATGTTTGCATCATCATGCCTAGCTGAAAGTTTCTCTTTATAAATGTAGTAGGTTCTATGAATAGTTAATATTTCTGAGATGAGGATAACATGATGGAAATGTAGGAGCACAGATTATCAGGAGATCTGACTTGGGTACTTGTTCAAGTTCTGCCCTATCAGCAGTAATATTGGACAAGTTGTTTAGTATCCTCATGTCTTTAGCCCATTAATCCCAGGGCTTTTTTTGGCGTGTGTGTGTGGGGGGGAGTGAGAATTAGGTACTTTATTACATGATATAAATTATTTGAAAAACGTGAAAGCTAACATTCATTTGTTTATCTTCTGTGTATGGATGTTTGTGAACATGTGTTTGCCATAGTGCACACGAACAACTCAAGGGAGCCGGTTCTAGCCACACGTATCCTGGGGATTAAACTAGGTTATCAGGCTCGGAAGTAGGTGCCTTTATTTGCTAAGCAACCTTTCCTTAGGCCAAAGTTAACCCTTTAATAAAGACTGTGCTAAAGAACTTCAATATCATAATCTTTCATTTTTTGTGGGGTGTGTGTGTGTGTGTGTGTGTGTGTGTGTGTAGAATACTTACTATCTTTTCCCTTAGCATGTGTGTTTGTTTTTAGAGAACTTTGTTGTATATCCTAAGCTATACTGAAGCTCACTAAGTTACCAGGATGAATTTGAACTTGCAGCATTTCTTCTAGGGTCTAGAACCTAGATATTCCTAGGGAAAATTCATTTTTTATGGAATCAAGAAAACTGTATGCAGTTGAAGACACCATAACTGAGAAATAAGACAATATAATTAAAAAGAGAAATAAGGGCTGGAGAGGTGGCTCAGTGGTTGGGAATGCTTCTTGTCCTTGCAGAAGACCCAGGTTCACTTCTCAGCACTCATATTGGTTAGCTCACAAACACATATAATTCCAGGTCCAGTGGATCCTATGTCATATTCTGGTCTCTTTGACACACACACACACACACACACACACACACACACACACACACACACACACACTAAAATAAAATAAAAACACATTGTTTACAAAAAGAAGAGAGAACTAAAGCTGGTACGATGGCTAAAATTGAAATCCCAGCACTCTTGATGGTGGAGGCAGGAAGTTTGTGCGTTTGAGGCCAGCCTGAATTACATAGTGAGAGCTCATCATTAATTCATAAATAAATAATAAACATTTTAAAAGGCAGGTTAGCAACTAACTCCATAAAATATACAAACACTATCTACAAGTGAATATCTATGAAATTTTAATTTATAGTCAGTTTTCTAAATATTCCTTAGAAGGTTTACATTGGTCTTTTTAGCTCTAAGTTAACGGTTCAGCCAGTTAGAAGGCAAACAAACAAACAAACAAACAAAAATAAAAACAACAACAACAAACCCCAGATACATTACCCTCAAAAGATCTACAGTAGAACTGACAACTGCACGGAATTAATAGAAGCCAAAGACAATGGGCGAATCTTGTAAAGTCCTGAAAACAATAAACAAAGACAAAAATGAAATCTAAAAGTTGATACCCAGAAGTAATGTCTTTTAAAAATGAAAGTGAATGCACCCAAACACATACAGCAAATTGAATTTTTTCAAAAGCGTAAGAGCAATTGTAGGGGAGAAAGAGCTTGGGCAAAAATGGTGCTGGAACATCTGCCCAGGCAGGGGAACAAAACATTGAAGCTTGAATTACATTTCTCCTCGGGTTTTATAAATGGCTTCCTTCTCATTGCTTCATCATGTCATCATGCCTCTGTGCACACACCCATTCCTGGTGTCCACCTTTCTTTTATCTTCAAAAGTTAAAATATTTGTATTTTTCCTTTGACATTTTATGTAAGTATATAATGTATTGATGTTTTGTGTCAGTGTGTGTGTGTCACAATAAGTCCAATTACTCTTATGCAGGTGGCTGTAAAGCCATCCACTGAGGCATGGACAACCTACCAGTGACCATACCACTGAAGAAAAGTGACTCTTCTTCCACCAAGCCATCAACTGGCAATTGCTTCTCTGTTAGGACTGGGGTCTTTAGAGCGCATTCCTTATGTATGCTGGAAGTTTTTGTTTGTTTTTAATTAATTAATTTTAGAGACAGGGTTTCTCTGTGTAACAGAGCCTTGGCTTTCTTGGACTCGCTTTGTAGACCAGGCTGGCCTCGAACTCACAGAGATCTGCCTGCCTCTGCTCCTTTGCCCCAAGTACTGGGATTAAATTGTGACCATCATGTTCAGCCTGAAAAATTTTCCTAATTAAATTTGTTTTCAGATAATCTCTGTGTGTCTGTCTCTGTCTGTCTGTCTGTCTCTTTCTCACACAAGTACACACACACAATTGTGCAGGTCTGATTTTTTTTAACATGAAATCATTCTTCCTGGAATAATACCCCAACCTAAAGGCCTTGATATATTCTTTGACAATTTCATATATGTGTTTACATACATATATATGTATCCTGATGATTCTTACCTCTTCTTCTTTCTCCTTCCTCCCCCGACCCCTTTTAAGACTGGGCTTGCCACCAGTCAGTCATGAATGAGGAAGGGAGCTCATCTCATCCATCCATCCTTGATGGATACTGGGACAAGGCCTTATTTTTTACTTAATCAACTCTTTTAAACCCTGTTTCCAAATATATTCACATTATGAGGTAACAGGGGTTGGACTTCAATATCTGAAATTGAGGTGGACATAAATCATTTCATAACAACTAAAAAGATCATAATGCTGTTCAGTATTAAGCATCAGGGTAATACAAATTACAGCTTGCAACAAGATATTACTACATACTAAGACAGCTGTAATAAAATGACAAAAAAAAACAGGTGCTAGCAGGGATGCAAAGAGAGTGGAAACACAATCCTGTGCTACTGAAAATGTAAAACAGTCCAAGCACATTAGAGAACAATCTGTCAGTGCCTTAAAATATTCAACATGGAGTTCCCATATGCCTCAGTAATTCTATTTCTAGCCATATAAATACCTCAAGGAAATGCATAAATATGGGCACAAAAATCCAAATACAAGAACCCTTACAGATTTATTATTTATAATACTCCCAAACTGGACAGCCAAATTTCCATCAAAAGTATATATATTTTTTTTACTCTATATCTATGCAATGAAATGTCACAGCACAATAAAGCAGAACTAAGTGTTGAGACACCATATGAATGCGTTCCATGAACATAATGCTGAGTCAAAGAAGATAAAGCAAAAGAATACATATTTCATCATAACTGCAAGATTCCATGTATGTATCATTTTCAAAAATGGGCAAAACAAATTTGTGACTTTAGAAATCAGTATTGTTAGTCAGGCATGGTGGAGCACGCCTGTCATCCCAGCACTTGGGGAGGCAGAGGCAAGCAGATCTCTGTGAATTCGAGGCCTGCCCAGTCTACAGAGTGAGTATAGGACAGCCAAGGCTACACAGATAAACCATGTCTCAAAACAAACAAACAAATAAATAAACAAATAAATAAATAAATAAATAAATAAAACAAAAATCAAAAGAAATCAGTATTGTTGTTATCTCTGAAGGGAAAGGAAAGAGCCAAAGCTTAGCAGTGAGCAGTACGCTCTATAATGCTCCCTGAGTTATATGTTCACTTGACAAGACTTTATCCATTTAACTGTGTGGTTAGGGTTCATATAGCAAAATAATTTCCAGGGACTGTTACTGGTGTTCTAGTTTTGACAGGGGCTCCCATCCCAGCTAAGAATCTGTCTTCAATTGACATCTGCTTACAAAAGGAAAAATAGTTTTCTTCAATGGAGACTCACTGGGTATATTTACTACACTTGAGAATGGGCCCCATGACCAGCAGTAGATGGCCAACGCAAGGTGAACTCAATGATACTTTTGTTGGCCTTTTGTTTCATATTTCTTTGTTTGGGTATGTTTTGTCTTACTGGTCTTTTGCTTGTATATTAGGGTTTCTGATTTTATATTTTATGGAGTTTTTGGTATTGTAGTTTTTATTCTGGTTTGTTAACTTTTTTGCCTTTTTGTTTGAGAGAAAGAGAGAGAGAGAGAGAGAGGAATGGAATCAAGTTGGGTGACTGACTGGAATGAGTCTGATGAGGGTCTGATCATGGAGAGGAACTATGATCAAAATGCCCAGGGCCAGTGAGATGGCTCAGTTCTTGTTGTCCAAGTATGATGACTTAAGTTTGATCCCGTGAACCATGGTGGAGGAAGAGAACCAACTCCTGAAAGTAGCTATCCTCTGACCTCCACATGGTCATTGGGGGCATATGTGCCTTGCCCTCATGTAATAAATCAAGTTAAAAAAAATTAAATGTCCCCAAATATATATATTTTTTAATTCAGGCATAGTAGCGAGGCAGGTGGCACTGAGGAGATGGAGATCTGAGGGTATAGAAAAGTTCCATCAACTCCTAAAACTCTCCTATGTTGCTTCTTTGAGGTCACACCTACCCATACCCCGAATCACAGGGTAGCCATTGGTCTTTCCTTTATCGTATGACTTTCCAAGGATGCCTAGACTTTGTTATTATAAAATAATATGATGCATTTAAAGAAAGACGGTTGATTGTTACTGAGAATCAGCATAAGAATTTACACTGAGAGGCAAATAGAGGGACACAATTTAGGGGCAGACAAGTTGATCAAATCAGACAGTCTCAATAAAGTAGGTCAGTTGAATATTTACTAGTAAGACAATGAAAATGGATTTTTATTCAACCCATATAAAATCACATAAAAATGTATTAAAAGATTGTAAAAATTATGAAATTGTCATGAGCAGTTTTCTGAGTATGAATCCAGAAGAACAGGTAGCAAAAAAATCCATGGGATTGTATTAAACTAGAAGGCAACAGCCACCACAGTAAAGAAACAACCCATGGATTAGGAGAAAACATTTGCAGTCTATTCATTGGATAAAGGGTCAACATCAAAAACATGTAAGAAACTAGCTTGTTTCTTACATGAAACAGAAAAAAAACTGTTTTAAATGATTGTCATCATCTATTTTTCTTCCTAGTTAACACCTTATAAGCAACACAGATTTGTTATCGATAACTTTAGAGACTGGGAAAGTCAAAGACCAAAAGGCAAGTTGCCTCAGTGTTTGTTGAGGGAGTCCTTTCTGCTTCATAAATGGTACCTATCTTTCTGGCTTGACAGGGCACAAAAGACAGCTCCCTCAGGTCTCTTTTGTAAGGGTACAAATGCCTTGTGACCTAATTAATATTTACTCTACTTCTTAATACTACTTTGCATTGGGAATTACATTTCAACATGTGATTTTGGTAAGGAGGGCCACAGACATGGAGGGACACAGACATTCAAACTATAGAAATAAACAAAGATCTAAAGAGATAAATATTGAACACATACACTGTTAAAAAAAACAAAACAAACAAAACATCAACAAAACCCAAAACCTTAACAACTTAGCATTGGTAACTATACAGAAAACAAAAATTGCAACCACCATGAGCTATCACTTCCCACCGATTAGACTGTTGTTATTAGAGACTAAAGATAAACATTGGCAAAAACGTGAAGATGGAAGATGTGTATGTGTTCCCTGATGTGAACTTCTTATTCTATGATCTAACAAATTGTGAAGAAAAAAATCCTATTCTTAATGTAGTTTGATTTCTATTAGAAGGTGGTGGGGTAGTTGAGTTTTGGGTAATGCTAAGACAGAAGGGTCGTAAGGCATGAGAACATTTAGAAGCAGAGAATGATCCAGAGAAACAAGAGAACAATCACTTGACCAATTGTGGGCTTCCTGTGGCTCTGGAATTGAAGCTCAAGAAAAACATATTCTTCACTAGAGAAATGTTGTGCTTATTCAACTCTGCTCCCTTTCTCTAATAATTTGAAAAATAAACATACTAGCTGGAGAGATGGCTCAGTGGTTAAGAGCATTGGCTACTTTCAGTAGACCCAAGTTCAGTTTCCAACACCCACATGACAGTTCATAATCATCTGTTACTTCAATTCCAGGAAATCTGATGTCCCCCTCTGGCTTCTGTGGGTACCAGGTACACAGATCGTCCACAGACATACATGCAGGCAAAACACCCATATACAAAATAAAATGAAAAAAAAAGTTTAAAATCCAGAGAAACCATAAGAAACTGCAGAACACTGGAAAGATTGAGACCTTAAAAGCATGAGGATGGAGGAATGACTCAGTAATTAAGACCACTTGCTGCTCATCCAGAGGATTAAGTTCAGTTCTCAGCACCCACATGGTGGCTTACAACCATTTGTATGGGATCCGGCACCTCTCTGGCTTCAGTAGGTACAAAACATGAATGTAGTGCACAGACATAGGCAAATACTCAGGTGTCTCACAACTGGGCCATGACTCCAGCTTCAACGGATCTGATGTCTTCTTCTGGAGTCCAAAGATACCTGCACTCATGTGTACATACACACCTCACACATGCATGCAAATTAAAAAATTAAAGTTAAAAAGATTTAAAAAGACACGCATAGTATATACTCACTCATATAAACATACAACATAGAATAAACCCACTAAAATCTGTACATCTAAACAAACTAAGCAAAAGAGAGGACCCTAACTAAAATGTTCAATCCCCATCCTGAAAGGCAAAGAGGATGGACATCAGAAGAAAAAGAAAATAGGAAACAACTTTGGAATCTACTACAGAGGGCCTCTGAAAGCCAGAAGAAAACAGGAAACAACCTTGAAACCTGCCACAGAGGGCCTCTGAAAGCCTCTGCAGTATAGACTGTCAAAACAGATGCTGAGCCTGATGGCCAACTGATGGGCAGAGTGAATGGAATTTTATGTAAGAAGTGGGAAATAGTAAGAGCTGGAGGGGACGGGAACTCCACAAGCAGAGCAACAGAACAAGATAATTTGAACACAGGGAACTTCCCAGAGACTCATATTCCAACCAAGGACTATTCATGGAGATAACCTAGAACCCCTGCACAGATGTAGCCCATGGCAGTTCAGTGTCCAAGTGGGTTACCTAGTAAAGGGAAGAGGGACTGCCTCTGACATAATCTGATTGGCCTGCTCTTTGATCACCTCCCCCTGAGGGGGGAGCAGCCTTACCAGGCCACAGTAGAGGACAATGCAGCCACTTTTGATGAGAACTGATAGACTAAGATCAGAAAGAAGAGGAGAACCTCCCCTATCAGTGGACTTGGGGAGTGGCATGCATGCAGAAAGGGGAGGGATGGCGGGATCGGGAGGGGAGGAGGAAGGGGCTTATGGGGGGATACAAAATGAATAAAGTGTAATTAATAAAAAATTAAAAAAAAGATTTAAAAATTAGTCACAAAAAGATGATTACCTTTTTAGGTATATATCAGTTGATACTAACTTAATAATTTAGTTTACACACATTTTAGGATATCAAGATTAGACTGAAAATGATTAAAAAGAAACAAACATCAGCTATCGATGGATTCAAGTAACTGATGGAGACTTGGGGATAGGAGATCCACAAGGAGAGTAACAGAAACAAGAAATCTGGGCCCAGGGGTCATTTCTGAGACTGATACTCCAACCCAAGACCATGCATGGAGATAACCTAGAACCCCTGCACAGATGTGGCCCATGGCAGCTCAGTTAGTTTCCAAGTGGGTTCCCTAGTAAAGGGAACAGGGACTGTCTCTGACATGAACTCAGTGGCTGGCTCTTTGATCACCTCCCCCTGAGGGGGGAACAGCCTTGCCAGGCCACAGAGGAAGATAATGCAGCCAGTCCTGATGAGACCCAATAGGCTAGAGTCAGATGGAAGGGGAGGCAGGCCTCCCCTATCAGTGGACTAGGGGAGGGGCATGGGAGGAAATGAAGGAGGGTGGGATTGGGAGGGGCCAAGAGAGGGGGCAAAGGCTGGGCTACAAAGTTAATAAACTAATATAAATAAATAAATACACAAATAAATAAAGAAATGAAGAGAATGGTGTGCTTTTTTTCTTAGGTGGAAGGTTTACGTGAGGATGGGCAGGAGCAGCAGTTGCTGTTATTACTTATTATTCAGAAGTATTAGAAGGGTGTGATGCATGGTGAAAGCAGTAGATAACATACACAAATGATGCAGATCAGCACTGACAACAGATAGATGCTAAGATTCTATGGGACACCTCTCATGATCTCTGATTGCCGATCTTGCTTTTACGTAATTCTCTTACCTTGAGCATGGGCAGAACTGGTTACTTGTTTTTAATCAAAAGCACATGACAAAGGCTAGTGGGATCATATACCACTATTGGGATTATGTCATATATAAGCTACCCTTCCTGGCAGACTCACTCTAGGGGCTGTCTTTTCTGATATGATGAGGTAGCCATGTTGGAGAATTTCATATGTCAAGACCTACAGATGCTAAAAGTAACTGCTAGGAATGGTGTGAAGCCTTTAGGAGCTGAGGGTGGCCACCTATGAGAGGCTTTGATTTCCGACCTGGATATGAAGGACACAGTAAACTTGGAAGTAGATTCTTCCCCAACTAAACCTTTACATGAGAACCAGTCTGGGTAATACCTTGGTCACAGCCTCATAGTCCTAACCAGAGGACCTAGCTAGGCTGAGCCCCCAGTAATGACATACTTAAAATAGTGAGATAATAAACATGCATTATGCAGCAAGAGAAGGGGAAAACACTCACACAATTCTAAATACCCATTCTAGGCTATTCAGGTGTTTCCTGTATTTTAGAAGGGAAAAGTACATTCCCCACATTCCTTTAAAATTATGATTCTGAGGAAACAAGCTAGGAACCTACCACAGAGGGCCTCTGAAAGCCTCTGCCCTACAGACTATCAAAGCAGACACTGAGACTTATAGCCAACTATTGGGCAGAGTACATGGAATCTTATGTAAGAAGTGGGAAATAGTAAGAGCTGGAGAGGACGGGAACCCCACAAGGAGAGCAACAGAACCAGAAAATTTGAACACAGCGGTCTTCCCAGAGACTCATACTCCAACCAAGTACCAGGCATAGAGATAACCTAGAACCCCTGCACAGATGTAGCCCATGGCAGTTCAGTGTCCAAGTGGGTTCCATAGTAATGGGAAGAGGGACTGCCTCTGACATAATCTGATTGGCCTGTTCTTTGAACACCTCCCCCTGAGGGGGGAGCAGCCTTACCAGGCCACAGAAGATGACAATGTAGCCCCTCCTGATGAGATCTGATAGACTAAGATCAGAAGGAAGGAGAGGAGGACCTCCCCTGTCAGTGGACTTGGGGAGGGGCATGCTTGAAGAAGGGGTGGGAGGGTGGGACCGGGAGGGGAGGAGGGAGGGGTCTGGGGGGGGGATACAAAGTGAATAAAGTGTAATTAATAAAATTATGATTCTGGACTTCGATGATTCCTGAGACTTGGCTGGGAGAGGCTGTGCTTCTGGCATGTCTGCTGCTAAAGATGACTGTGAAGATGCCTGGCCGCCCCGCTGCAATTTAGCCCTCACTGTGTGGGTGCTGAGGGGCAAGGAACATGGGATCATGGTTTTGGAGGTAGCAGGAGGAGTGATGTGTTTTCATTCTGACAGTTTCCTCATCACACAAGAATTAACAACTTTCCTGGTATCCTGGGAGTGGTATGGTCTTGGATCTTGTCTTTGAAAGTTCAACTAAATTGGTCTTTCTAATAATGATACAAGCCACTTAATATCCAGTAATAAACAGTTTCCTGCCTAAACTAATGGAGAATAAATTCTGTTTTTCTATAACTAGACCCTCAACTGATGCAGAAAGGACACCCTCAAGTGAGGTTTTAATTATGTGTTAGTGTAAGTGATATGCATAATAAAACATTTGACTTTTTAACAAATATTTTCATATTTAATACAATAGATTTTTAATATTTAGTTTTATAAAGACAAAGTCATCTTATAACATTAAATGTAAAAGGCATAGTGCACTGGTCCAGGTTGACACAACAAAATATTTTGAATATTAGAAATAACTCATTTGCTTAACAAGGCAGCAGCTATAAAACTATGAGTTTAACTTATTTCTTCTTCAGACTCAGAATATACATTGTTGTGTTGGTAACCTTCATTTATAATCTTATTGAAACTCAAAAATCTCTTTAAGTATTTATTTTTAATTAATCTAGGCTAAAACGCAATATTCAGTAATCTTCACAATTTTAACTTTAAAATAATATCAAAAATTAACAACATAGTGTCTTAAGAAAGTATTTGTTGTAAATATAACTGACAAAATATTAAACAAAGTGTGTATAACAGTGCCTTTGTATATAAGCACAGACCATATGCTTTTCCAGAGCTTCTGTTGTATAATTTAACAATCATTGCATAATAGCAGATGTGTGACAGTTCTCTTATAAACTATTAACTAAAGATGAAAATTGGGACATCATTTAGCAAATCATTCTTTAGTTGAAGGAGAAAGGTTTAGTTCTAAATTATCTCCTTTAAGTAGTCATTTCCTTAAAATGACAGCATAATCAAATCTTAAAGACACTACCAGCATTTGGCCAAATCCAATTTTGGAATTTTCTTTTTTCTTCTTTCTTTCTTTTTCTTTCTTTCTTTCTTTCTTTCTTTCTTTCTTTCTTTCTTTCTTT
>NW_026594263.1:614431-633132 GCF_907164565.1 Psammomys obesus | reverse complement strand
TTTCTTTCTTTCTTTCTTTCTTTCTTTCTTTCTTTCTTTCTTTCTTTCTTTCTTTCTTTCTTTCTTTCTTTCTTTCTCTCTCTCTCTCTCTCTCTCTCTCTCTCTCTCTCTCTCTCTCCCTCCCTCTCTCTCTCTTGATAAAGGGTTTCTCTCTATAGTCTTGGCTGCCCTGAAATCACTTTGTAGACCAGGATGGCCTGCCTCTGTCTCCAACCCACAAGTGCTGATTGTACAGGCATGCACCACCATGACTGGCTTGAATTTTCAAAGATTCAGCTTGAAAACTGTTTAACTTCATTGAAAATAATATATGCTATTGCAACATAGCCCTCTCTGCTAGGTTTTATTCACAGTATATTCTTGCCAATGACTGACCACATCAATTCCTTCCCAGAAAGGGAGACCTCTTTGATCCCTATGAAGGAGGTCTGCCCTTTCATTGTTTTACTTCTAGCCAAGTCAGAAAGCTTGAAATCAAAGTGTAGTGCAAAGATAGAAGCTCCACAAGATGATTCCTGCCCTATATCCTTAGTCATCTGCTTAATAAATTACTCATCAAAAATGGCAGAAGACAGGATATGTTCACATGGTTTGTGTTTGTTTGTTTTTAATTTTTTAAAGTGCTATCAAAGTCTATATATATTTAAATGGACCATCAACCATGTAATGGCTGACCTAGAAGAAGCATCAAATATATACAAATTACACAGCTAAGTCAGACTCAAACCATTTTAGGTAGATGCTGGCAATTGTACATAGTACCTTAGCAACTATTACATGGAGTATATATACTTCATATGCTTGCCAGACTAATACAGCAATTCTGTCCTAGCGTAACTTTCCCAAACTACTGACTGTAAATTAAAATACAACTGGTGAAAAGTCAACATATAAAGCTGGGACCCAAGCAATCACAAGCTATTCTTCAACAAATGCCACAAATAACAGCATTCTAAAGGATTTTTAGTTTTGTCTCTGACTACATGAAAGGGCTGCATAATCAACGGAAATGTCTCCTAACCTTTTTCAAAATGCTGGGCTTGAGTTGATTTAAGTCTAAATTCAGTGATGTCTTTCTTTCTATCAGCCCAGAGTTTAGACTTCTTGATGTGTACTGATCAGCAACAGAGTTAGTAGTGTGAGCTAGCAAATTCTCAATCCCTTGAGAACAGAGAATGCAGAAGTTGCTTTTAAAAACCACATTTTATTGTACTGAATAAAACTGAGTTTTAAAAGTTAATAATCTTTCAGTTATAAAACTTGGAAATCGGGGCCCTAAATGGCAATTTCCTAGATAATTAAAGTTACAGCTCCAAAGCCCAGTTTTCTAAAGTGTTTTTTGTAGGACTAGAAAGAATTAAAAAAAAAATGAAGCTTATCAATGTGCCATAACAGCATCACTAATAAAAAGATCACCTCCTTTCCAAACACCAACAATCTCACGGAAACAGCAGCACAAACCGGTAACTGACTCATTAAAGCGATGTGGTAGCGCCCTCTTGTGGTTTCACTGAGCATGTTACCCTGAAGCTACATATCTCGTAACACAAAGAGTGGGAGATTTTTTTTTTTTAACTGCAATTAATACAAAGGAATGAACCACTGTGCTTCTGAGTATCTTCTCTTTTGCCTTGGAGAACATAGGTAATGCAATACATCCCTGAGAAGTATTCTCAGAAATCAAACTGATAGTACAGGAATCTTGGTAAATCTGACAGAGATTTACATCTTGGTTCTAGACCTTAACTGGGAGCTTTTTGCATTTTCTAGGTTGGCTTTTAAATCTAAGGGTCTCTCAAAAAACTTCACCAAGGCTGGCTCATTTAGCAGGGATGCGAGAATCTGTTCAAATGCAAAAGACCACTGATGTTCTTCTCTGGGAGAGGAAGGATCTTTCTCTACTTTGCTCTCTGCTTTCCCCTTATTGGGTCCAGAATCACAGGCTGTCTTGGAGAATCCTTTGGCTGATGATGTGGGGCTATGGAGTTTCCTTCCAACTTCTTCCATCCTGAGCAGAAGGTTGGTTACAACAGCAATGGCTTGATATAGTGCCTCTTCTTCGGGGTCCTCATGAAATAAATTATACAGGGTCTTTGAAAACTGAATAAATTGTGACTAGAAGACACAAGTTGGAAATACAATATTTAAACATTAGACTTAGTAAAATAAGTGGAACTTAGAAGTGGATAGCATCCTGTATAAAATTTTTAATACATAACCCTCGGCATACAGCTGAAGACTAAATCCATGATATGTCTTTGCTCATTCAAGGAAGGTAAGTCTAAACCATAGAAGACCATTTCATTTAAGCTCTCTTACACATTGACTAATCGAAGAATATCATATCCAAACTAATTTCTGGCAGTTTCATTGTCACTAAATATATGTGTTTGCCAGTATTATTTAGTGTTGGTGGATGATTTTGGTTATGCAAAGTTTCATGTTTTCCTCCAAGTAATTCTCATCAATCAGTTTTAAGAAAATGACTATGGACTTTGATTTGCTCTCCAAAAGCTACAATGGACAGTGAGCTAAGGTGACTTAATTTTAGGGAAGACTGACTTCTGAGACTTACCTAGTAGTGAAAGAACTCTAAGAAATCCCTTTGGATGGATTTTGGATGTGTGTCTTTAAAGGCAGACATAGGTCCAAAGTTAAGAGAATTCATTTAGTTTGCTAACTGCTCCTAATAATTCTAGATATTCCTAGAAAATATTTGTCAATTTAAAAGCTATTCACATCCAAGGTTCTGCAATTCAGGCATTTAACCTTACAAGTTTATATGTATATAGAACAAATACAAACATGTTTCATAAATATATTGTAAAATGCTTTACTCCTCCTTTTTGTTGTAAGATTCATGTATAATGATTTTAGAATGAACATCCCAGATTGGCTTATTTTTATAAAGTATTCATTTAATCATCAAACTGGAAAGTCCATTAAGACACTCAAAGCTATGATCGTTTTTGTTTTGGTAAAGCTCATGATCATCTGAATCTTATAAAGATAATAACCTATAGCTTATTTAACTAGTTTTATAATGGCATGCATTATTTTTTCTTTCCATTTCTCTTGCGCTATTGGTAACTGAAACATGGGCTTCATGCACCCACATTAATAAGAAAAAAAATTAGGAATTTTCACTTGGAAAATTCTATACCTGATTCATTCTTGGTAAATCTTTAATGTTTTCTTCTTTTTTGAGATGCTCATCTTGCCATTGACTTAAGTAGGCTTGAATGTCAATTTTTCCTTTGCCTGAATGAAAGAAATAAACATTTCTCTAATGAATAGGTCATATTTCCCTAAAATTCTCAAAAAGAATAACTGAAGTTGAAAGATATTTCACTGGGGTAAAAGAGCCCATCTTTTTCAATCCAGGATACAATCTGAATTTAGATTTGATCTTACTCACTGGCTTTCAGAATACATTCTCCACTTTCATTTAGACCACTGGTTTTCAACCACTGTTTGCAATCCCCTTGAGGGTCAAACAACCCTTTCACAGAAGTCGCCTAAGACCATTGGGAAATACACATATTTACATTATGATTCATAATAGTAGCAAAATTACAGTTATGATGTATCAACCAAAATAATTTTGTGGTGGGGGTCACCACAACATGATGAATTGTACTAAAGGGCCACAGCATTAAAAAGGTTGAAAACCACTGATTTAGACCAAAACATTTACTTTGGGAAACTTGAAGAACAGAAAAAAAATTAGCAAAGAGGAAAAATTATATACTTAAATTAAAATTGCATAGTTTGATCTGACATTAAATTTCATGTAGCTATAACCCATTGCTATATATCCTATCATACTTAATCTTTCCATATCAAGTTTTTCATATGTATATATGGAAGTGGTTAATGGTGGCTCTTTTTCAAAAATTGAAACCACTACTTATTGATTCATTTGTTCAAAGGGTTCAGTCAAGATGCTATTTGTGTGAGCTTTATTTTGTTTGTTTTTTATTTTTTATTTTTATTTTTTGTGTGACCTTTAAATTCTTATTTAAATCTTCTTGAAAACTGGGCAAAATACTGGAACAGTTGTGTTCAACTAGATCTTCAGCAAGCATTTATTTATATATTTTGTAATAAATTACAGTTTATTCAATTTGTATTCCAGCTGTAGCCCCCGCCCTCATCCGCTCCCAATCCCACCCTCATCTCCTCCCGTGCCCTTCCCCAAGTACACTGATAGGAGAGGTCCTATTCCCCTTCCCTCTAACCCTAGCCTATCCAAAAATTCTGGGCACAGGGGTCTTTTCTGAGACTGATACTCCAATCAAGGACCAAGCATGGAGATAACCTAGAACCCCTGCAGGGATGTAGCCCATGGCAGCTCAGTTTCCAAGTGGGTTCCCTAGTAATGGGAACAGGGACTGTCTCTGACCTGAACTCAGTGGCTGACTCTTTGATCACCTCCCCCTGATGGGGAAGGAGCCTCACCAGGCCACAGAGGAAGACAATACAGCAATTATTTTTAATTAGATGTTTTAAAATGTAGAATGATGAGCTTCAAATGAAGAAATTAATAGTCTATCAAAATATAAAATGTTCATACTAGTTTATTCAATATTTTTATATTTCTTTGCATTTACCTTAATTTAAAGAAATATTTCTTAAATTATCCTGAAATTTACATGTTAATTTTTTGGCATCATAGTTTGCAGTGAAAATAATTGAGAATATCTTAAATGTCTATCAGTATTGAGCTAATACTTGACAAAAAAATTATCTTCAAATCAAATCATGACATCTTCTGTTCCCATTAAAAGTTAAAAGAGCAAATGAATAGACATGGAAAATTATCCATGATATATTACAAAATAAAAACAGCACCAGTAGAACAGTGCTTATGGATATTTTAAAAAGAGAGATGTCTACATGTTTATGTATACACAGAAAGAAGTCTGCAATGGATATATCCAAAAATGTTATAGCCTCTACTTCTGGTTAGGTTTATCATGCTGGTTAGGTTTAGTACATGCTCTCTGAATTTCTACCACAAAGATTACGTATTACTTTGCTAATTAAAATAAAATACTTAAAATATTAAAAATGAAAATGGAGCACTTACTATTGAGTTTTTAGACTTCTGAGATGTAAGCATTACAAGAGGAAATAATAAATTGTTGTATTAACGTGATGTAACTAAAAACCTTATTGGGACAAATTTGCAGCTTTTATAGAACTCTACCTCATCCCCCTTTACACCCATTTATAGAATCAATAATTTAGTAAATTGAATGATATTCCTAGATTGTACCTTTTTCAGGGCTATTTCTTCCTGATTCTGTTTCCTTCTCATCTGCAGGCTTAGAAACTAAAGGGAAAAAAGAGAAACTGCATATTGTAAAATGTTTAGCAGGTATCTTTTTAAAGTAAAATAATATTTTGTATAGACTTAAAAGCCCTTATATTTTTCAAATATAAATACTTTTTAAAATTTTATTACAATTTATTCAGTTTGAATCCCAGCTGTGGACCCTTCCCTTGTTTCCTCCTAGTCCCACCTACCTTCCCTCTTCTCCCCCTATGCCTCTTCCCTTGTCCACTGATAGGGGTGGACCTCCTCTCTTTCTATCTGACCCTAGCCTATCAGATCTCATCAAGGCTAGCTGCATTATCTTTCTTTCTCTGTGGCCTGACAAGGCTGCACGCCCCCCCCCCCCACCCAGGGGAGGTGATCCAAGAGCTAGCCACTGAGTTCATGTCAGAGATAGCCCCTGAACCCCTTACTAGGGAACCCACTTGGAAACTACAGCCAAAAGGCTTCCTTGAATAGGGGATCTAGGTCCTCTCCATGCATGGTCCTTGGTTAGAGCATCGGTCTCTGCAAGACCCCCCCTGTGTCCAGGTTTTTTTGGCTCTGTTTTTCTCCTTGTAGAGTTCCTGTCCCCTACAAGTCTTTCTATCTCCCTTCTTTCATAAGGTTCCCTGCACTCTGCTCAAAGTTTGGCTATGAGTCTCCTTTGATACCCTCCTGGGTAGAGCCTTTCAGAGACCCTCTGTGGAAGGCTCCTGTCCTGTTCCTTGTCTTCTCCTACTTCTGATGTCCATCCTGTTTACCCTTCTGAGTGAGGATTCAGCCTCTTCTCTAGGGTACTCATTGTTCTTTTATTTAACCACAAAAAATTTATGTGACCTGACCTCCTAACATTAGAATGCAAAGTATTAAAATTATTCATAGTAAAAGAACACTGTAATGCATCAATTTTTTATTTTTATAACTTTTTTATATTAATCACATGTTATTTACTTTGCATCCCAGCTGTAGCCTCCTCCCTCATTCTCTCCCAATCCCACCCTCCCTCCCTCATCCCCTCCCATGCCCCTCTCCAAGTCCACTGCTAGGAGAGGTCCTCCTCCCCTTTCATCTGACCCTAGTTTATCAGGTATCTTCAGGACTGGCTGCAATGTCCTCCTCTGTGGCCTAGCAAGGCTGCTCCTCCCTGGGGGGGGGGTTGTCAAAGAGCAGGTCATTGAGCATCAAATTTAATACTTGTTTCTGAGTGATAGTTTCTTCATTTGACTGCCTTCAAATTAAGTTGTATTATTTTTAATACTGGGATGAAGGCTCCTCACCTAACAGAACTCTGAAGAACATGCCCTGAGTCCTGAGTATGGCAACAACTCACTGTAAAATCCTGTACAAGTCACTTCTTTCTATACTCAGTGCCATTATATCTTAAGTGGGCAGCCTTAAATAGACGATTTTTGAGGTTTTTGTTTTTGTTGTTGCTATGCTCACTTTATACACCAAATAGACACACGTACATATAAATTTTCTCTGTGAGAACATTATATACTTATGAAAGTGAATCAAATGACACACATAGGTGTTTCTCACTTCCAATTTATGTCAGAAAAGCAGATTCATCTTTGTAGGTTACACTTGATTTAAAAGAAGTAATCATTGTTTAAAAAAGACTTACGGATTATAAATCATCAGAGTCTATTGGCTTCACTGTCTTTTATCGAAGCATAAAAATGCTCTGATACAAACTAGAAATTTCATTAATATAACTGGAAATGAAATATATTATATATACTTTCTTTTAAAGACTTTAATAAAGAATTTCAATGACAAAAATTGTTGAATACGGTCTAATCAGTCAAACCAGCCTATAGACTATGCTAACTGCTACTAATCTGGAAACAACCCAGATGGTCCCTCAAAGGAGGAATGGATACAGAAATTGTGGTACATTTATACAATGGAATACTACTCAGCTATTAAAACCAAGGAAATCATGAAATTTGCAGGCAGATGGTAGGAACTAGAAAAGATCATCTTGAGTGAGGTAACCCAGAAGCAGAAAGACACAAATGATATATATTCACTCATAAGTGGATATTAGCCATATAATATAGGATAAATATTAAATCTATTAACAAGAAAGATTATGGAAGATGCTCAATCCTCATTCAGAAGGGCAAATGTGAGAGCCATCTGAGGCAGAAGACAGGGAACAAGACAGGAGCCTACCACAGATGGCCTCTGAAAGACTCTACTGATTGAGGTATCAAAGCAGAGGCTGAGGCTCATAGTCAAACTTTGGGCAGAGGACATGGAATCTTGTGGAAGAAAGGGGAGATGAAAGATCTGGAGGGCACAGGATCTCCAAAAGACCAACAGAGCCAAAACAAAAAACAAAATAAAACTGGGCCCTGAGGACCATGCTGAGACTGGTACACCATGTATAAGTATGTAGAGGATCTAAAACCCCTGCTCAAATGTAGCCCATAGACTCAGTCTCCAAGTGGATTCCCTAGTAAGGGGAGCAGGAGCTGTCTCTGGCATGAACTCAGGGGCAAGCTCTCTGATCATGGCCCTCTGGGTCGGGGAGCCTTTTCAGGCCACAGAAAATGACAATGTAGCCAGTCCTGATGAGACCTAATAGGCTAAGGTCAGATAGAAGGGGAGGAGGACTTCCCCTATCAGTGGACTAGGGGAAGCGAATAAGAGGAGAAGAGGGAGAGTGGGTGGGACTAGGATGAGACAAGGGAGGGGGCACAGCAGGGATACAAAGTCAATAAATTGTCATAAATAATTAATACAAAAATTTAAACAGTGAAAGTATAGTGACTCCAAATCACGAAGATCTCCACAAGTAAACAATCATCACGATGCCCATAGTCCTATCTACCTGAGAGCCTGAGGCAGGATGACTACTGTAGCCTAAGAGTTTGAGTCCAGTCTAAGAAATACAGCAAAACCCAACTCAAAACACAAATTCATTTAAAAGGTTAAACAAATATTTACCCTGGAGCTGACTGAAATAAAGTAATTCTTCTTTTGAAAGCTCATCGCCTTTTGAAGAAGTCTTAGACATCACTTCAGTATAAGCTGAAAACATATAACCGAAATCAAATTATGAGCAACAAAGAACACAGGAATGGTCCTTAATGCTCAGACAAGTTGACGAGTAGAAATTAGATGAAGTATATAAGAAATGTGCACATAAAAAATGTGGAAATAATATTGCTCTGCTCTGTGGAACTCCAAATTAAACCTTTAATTACATTGAGTTTTATGATTTCTCTTATTTGCTTTTCTTTCTTTCTGTTGCTTGGGAACTTCATACATTCATATATTATATTTTGATCAGTTCCATTTCCCCATTCCCTCTCCTGCAATGTCCTCCCTCTTCCATCACCACTATACCCTTCTAATTTTATGGGCTCTTTTATAAACCCACTGAATCCATTTGATGCAGAGGACTATCTGCTGGAGCCTGGGTAACCTACTTGCTCTTTGAGTGGATTTCTGAGTCATTATACATTGAAAAAGAAAATATGGAATTTATATTTTGCCTTAACATGAAGGCTCCGCATGGTCAAAACTCCTGCACTACTAAGAAGTGAAGCTGAGTGCTTTACTTTGTGCACCACCTGCTATTTAACAGAAACATATTTCCTATTTTAGATTCTGTTCTATTTAATAATCCTACTTTCAATCTCTCTACCAAAAATGCATGAAATGGAAAATTAAACATCCAAGTGGTAACCTAAGTTAATAACAAAATTATTCTTATAATTCAATTATTACGTAGTTTGTCTTTCGTGTTTAATGCTGTGCTTGTGATTTGAGTGTCTGAAGGGTAAAGATGTTTTTAGGATTTTGTCTACTAAATAATGATTCCTTGATAACCTGAAAAGCCTTTAAGAAGTTTTAAAATGAATCCAGGGAGAGCATTAGACAAATTATGACAAACTATTTGATTTTATGAATTACCTGATCCAGACTACGTTCTGCAATATTCTTTTCAGAGTAGAGATATGTTAGGACAGTGGGAGGGAAAAACATAAAGAGAACTGGAAGGGCATGGTAACTTTGAGGAAGTATAGAAGAATGGGAAAATAGAGCTTTGGAATCAGATGGATCCTATACCAGCTATGCTATATTTGGTACATACTTCAATCTTACTAATCCTCAGCTTCTTTTTTGTAAAAATTGGAAGGATAATATAATCTTTCAGAAACTGTGTGGCTAAAATAAGAGTACATATAAACTATATTTTATAATGTGTGTGGTTATGCACATGTTCATTTGTGTGCCCATGTATGTGTGGGCACGCCTAAGGTTGACACTGGGTATAGAGTGAATATATTCGGTACCATAGCTTTGCTCTGCTTCTTTTTGTAAATGTTTACTATACCTGCCCTCTGGCCCTGTACTGTCAATAATTCGTGCCATCTGCAAGTTTGTTAATCTTCCTAAGCTGAATCTATTCTAATAACAATGACAGCAGAAATTCAACATTGCCCCAATATTTAAATGATATATAATTTCTCGTACAAGGTATTATTTAAGAAGTTGCTAGCTGTACATGGTGGTGCATGGCTGTTATCCTTGCACTTCTGAGGCTGAGGTCAGCCTGGGATACATATTGAGATCCTATCTAAAACCACATAATCTATACATACATAATTAAACAAATGATTGCCTGAGGATCTACCTGAGAATCTCTCCCATAGATTTATTTCCATCTATACTTACATCTACACCAGCAAAAATACTTAGGATATTATTTGAGGGCTATAATGAAACAATAAGCTTATGTCACTTGTCACTTGGAAAATTATTTTAATTCATTAAAATGGGATTATATGTGTGACAATGAGGGTTATAATGGAATGAACTCTTAAAGACTGTTATATTCTTACCTGGAGGAATATGCAGCTTAAAAAGCAGCTTAAGCTTCTCAGTAAAACTTCCATTGTACATGATATCTGTTCAATGAAATTCAATTAGAAAAATCATGTATGTATTCATGATTTCAGCCAAATTTCAACCAAAGTGATTAAGATACAGACAATAGTCAGAAATTAAGATCCCAAACATTGTATTTCTTTCCTTTTTTAAAAAAAAATTTATTTAACTTTTATTAATTACACTTTATTCATTTTATATCCTCCCATTAGCCCCTTCCTCCTCCCTTCCTGGTCCCCCCTCCCCCCCCTTTCTGCAATGCATGCCCCTCCCCAAGTCCACTGATAGGGGAGGTCCTCCTCTCCTTCTTTCTGATCTTATGGCCAACTGACGGGCAGGGCAGAGTGAATGGAATTTTATGTAAGAAGTGGGAAATAGTAAGAGCTGGAGAGGACAGGAACTCCACAAGGAGAGTAACAGAACAAGAAAATTTGAACACAGGGAACTTCCCAGAAACTCATACTCCGACCAAGGAGTATCCATGGAGATAACCTAGAACCCTGACAATGCAGCCACTTCTGATGAGAACTGATAGACATTGTATTTAAGCTAATAGTTAAACAACTACTCAATTAGTAAGAATTTTTTTTCGAGCATATAAGCGAAACACTCCACAGAGGAATAACATGCTCTCTTCACTAGCTCCTTTTCCCCAACTTCATTATTTCTCTTTCTTTTTGAATGAGGCCTTACAATTCCTTTGAGGAAAGAACTTCTCTTCAGGATAATCTGTGAGAAGAAATCATTGCTGGAATGGGGTTATGAGAAACAAAGGAATAAAACCTATAACATATCAACTATAGGCACAACTCTTTTGGGATTTCTGTATCGCTTATCTAGGCTACACAGATAAATTTTTAACCAAGGGGAAATCCTTTTGTTGCGTCTATATATCTGTTGTGGAAAAACCATGGGCATTCTCTTTTTCCCTGTTAAAGCTTAAAACCCCTACATCTTACAGCTAGGTTGTGGCAAAAACAGATCAATATGTTTGCTTGTAGAGAAAGCTCAGTGTTTAAGAGCACTGGCTACTCTTCCAGAGGACTCAGCTTTAAAATTCCCAGCACCTACATGGCAGCTAATAGTGTGTAGCTTAGGTTTCTGAGGATCCAACACCCTCACATAGTCACATACATGGGCAAAACAGCAACATACATAAAAAAATCATAAAAAGATTATTATGCATTGGTTTATCAACAAATATATTTAAAAGCCCCATAATTACAAAATCTGAAGATAATGTAATCCAGAGTGAAACATCTGCCTAAACTAGCAGTAATAGGCAGAAGCATAAATAGTTTTTAGAGGTAGGGAAGATATTTCTGTTTTGCTTTAGAAAGTTGCAGGGCATCCGCCTACCAATTGCTGAGGAGAATTCTTTGAAGTTTATAAGGCAATCACAGTTCTCATCCAACAATCTGAACGTCCATAGAGCTAGTGAATCTCTGTTTGCAGAGTGAGCCCAGGGACTCAACAAGTGATACAGCATTCTGAATTGTTGGCAGTCAATTTGATATTGTTCCAAATATGACAGGCTGGGGTCATGATGCTTCAATCCTGGACAACTCAAATACCAATAACAAGATATAAATAGCTCTTTCTGTCAAAAACAAAGAAAAGAGGAAAGCCATTAAATCAGAGAAAAGCAAAAGCTTTCTCTTAAACATGTCTGTTAAAATAAAAATATATTTAAGAATAATTGTGACAAATTTCTGCTAAAAGATTAGTTTTCAATAAACAGAAACAAATATACCTTAAAAATGACATAAAGTTCATCCAGTTCCTGAAGGCTCATTTTCACATCTTGTGATACAACCCGCAACTTTAAAAAGATTAAAAATAATTTAGACCGAAATATTTCTGTTTAGAAAGTATCTCATTGAATTCACTTAAACTTTTCTTCTACCAAAACAATTTAGACTGTAACATTTCTGTTTATAAAGGCTCTCTTTGAATTCACTTGAAGTTTCCCTCTACCAGGAGAAAATGTTTAAACATACACATCGATTTTTACTGCAGCTGTATTAATAATAGCCGAATTATTTCTTGATTTTTAACTGTTAAATTAACCTTCTGTTTCTGATATAAATACTATTTGTATTTAGTGTACTATATAGTGTTAGACTATTTCTTAATACTTTGCTGATTATTTGGAAAAGTAAAATAGATTTTAGTATAATAAAAGATATCACAAATAAACATCATTGAGAATAAAAGCATAATAAATAGGCTGACAAAGTGGCTCAGTGGATAAAGGCACTTGCTACCATGACTGATGACCTGAGTTCAATCCCAGAGACCCATGCAGATAGAGAGAATCAAATGTCATAATTTGTACTCTGGCTTCTAAATGGATGCTATGGTACATGAGCGCAACCTCCCAATAATAAATATAATAAAAATTTAAAAAGACAATATATAAAGATGGATATGGAAGTCATTAAGGTGCCCAGCATATAGAATCAGCATTTAATAGTTATTAAATAGATTTCATAAGTGTTATACAAACATATATTTATGAAAATTAAGATAAAATAGAAGATTCTCTTGGAATATATGTGACCAAGATTAAATCAAATATATGAAAATATCTGAATAGAAAAACAGAAACGATAACCAAATAGCTACCATCACCAGAAGTCAGCAGACCCAAAAGGTTTTATAGTCTTTTTTTCTCTAACGTTCTTATGATGTAAGCTTAAGTATTCCAGAGGATAGAAAAACATGGGTTTACTACAAAATCTATTATGTGACATAAGTGAAACTGATCTAAGCATTAGAAAAGAAATTCTTAACTGGGTGTGGTGGAGCACACCTTTAATCCCAATACTTGGGAGGCAAAGATAGGCAGCTTTCAGTGAGTTTCAGGGCAGTCTGGTCTACATAGTGAGCTCCAGGCTGGCTAGGGCTATACCATGACATTATACCTCTAAAAAAGCAAAAGAAATTCTGAAATCAATGTAATTTTAACACAGGTGCAGAGAATCTTGCTAAACTATTTTGTTATTTTATCAAAATAGAGTATGGATATTATAGCCAAATAAGTTTCATTTAAAAGTGCAATGGAAGAAGGGGGAGTTAGTACGACCTGGAGAGGACAGGAGCTCCACAAGGACCAAATATATCAGGGCACAGGGGTCTGTCTTCTATGAGACTGTTTCTCTAACCAAGGACCATACATGGATATAACCTAGAACCCCTGCTCGGATGTATCCCATGGTAGCTCAGTATCCAAGTGGGTTCCCTACTAAGGGGAACAAGGATTATTTCTGACATGAACTCAATGGCTGGCTCTTTGACCTCCCCCCTGGCCCCCCGAGGAAGGAGCAGTCTTGCTAGGCCACAGAGGAGGACTTTGCAGCCAGTCCTGAAGATACCTGATAAGCTAGGATCAGATGGAAGGGGAGGAGGACCTCCCCTATCAGTGGATTTAAGAGAGGGGCAGGGAGGAGATGAGGGAGAGAGGGTGGGTTTGGGAGGGAATGGGGGAGGAGGCTAAGGCTGGGATACAAAGTAAATAACCTGTGATGAATATAAAAAATTAAAATTATAAAAAAGTGCAATGGAAGTCTAATAAGTTCTTAATAAAATTTACTATATTAATAAAGTAAAATGCCACACAATCTCAAGGTATGAAAATCATTCTATCAAAGTTAACACTCAGTATTAATTTAAAAAAAATAATTGTTCCAAACTTCAGTTAAAACTCTATGTTTGCTTGGAAACATGCTATTATTGAGTTTCATCTCAGCCTTTCAACCTAGAAACTTAATAAAAGTTCGTTAGTTTAATAAAGAACATCCTCCAGAAATCAATAGTAATAAAATATGAGAAGCATCTCTATTAAATTTAGAAATGAGTAAAAGGCCTACTTCTACTGCTTTTATTTAATAGTTCTTCAAGGTTTCAAGATCATGGAATAATATACACACAAAAGAAAAAGAGTATACATATTAGGAAGGGTCAAAAATCTTAGTACTAGAAATTATACAGTCTTTATTTAGGACACCAAAAAAGCCAAGTGAAAAATGGTACAATCAGTAAGTCAGTGTTGTGGCTACAATAAAACACAAGAAACCCAAATCAAGAGCTTTTGCATTTATACCAATAAGTAATTGGAAAATGTAAAAAATAAATCTCATTCATTTTAGTCACAAAAGTGCATTAGGACAAAATCAACAAGAAATATTTAAGGCCTACGTGCAGTTTTGCTTTATGTCAACTGAACACCAGCTAAAGTCATGGAGAGGAGGGAACCACAATTGGGAAAATGTCTCCGTAAGATCAGGCTTTAGGCAGTCAAGCTTTTAGGGCCTTTTCATAATTAGTGCTTGATAGATGAGGGTCTAGCCTACTGTGGATGGGCATACCCCTGATCTAGTGATCCTAGGTTCCAGAAGAAGGTAGGCTAAGCAAGCCATGAGGACCAAGCCAGTACACAGTACTCTTCCATGGCCACTGTATCAGTTTCTTCCTCCTCTAGGTTCCTGTCCTGACTACCTTAGATGAAGGACTGTGAAACGGAAATTTAAGAGAAATCAACCTTTTCCTCCTCAGATTGCTTTTGGTCATGGTGATCCATCACAGCAAAAGGCACCCTAATAAGACAATGAACAGGATCAAAACCACAAATGCTTTCTAAAAGGACATTTAAAAGTCAAATAAATACAACGGATATCAAAAAGAAAAAATAAAGGCTCAGATTTCAAAATGTCCTATAAACATACAGTAATTAAAATATATGACAAAGTTGCCATAACAAAAAAATAAAATAAAGATGTGCTTCCACGGATGTATATAAGAGCTCAATTTATGAAAAAGTATAATACAGTGAGAATATACAGTTTAATATTTTCAGGTAATGAATGGTTTTAGTTGGAAAATATTAAAGTTATATATAAAACAAAAATCCTCTAGGTATATTAACCCATACATTAAATGTTAAAATACTAAATGTTAAAACAGAAACCAGCATCAGTACTGTAAGCTGATTATACCAAATAGTGCTTTTATAATTTGTATAATTTTAGCTAGAGAAAGCGTAAGTTTTACATGAAAATAAGGCATTATGCAAAAAAGTAAAGATTTGACTATATTAAAATCTGTGATTTGCATACTCTGATAGATGTTATAAAACATGAAAGACAACAAAATAAGAGAGAAAATTTACTAAAAATACAAGTGTCAAAGAACTAATACTACTAATATTCAATGAGATCTTATATAGCATAGATAAAAAGATAATTTCATAGAAAATGGGCAAAGGCTATAAACAAGCAATTAAGAAATGGAAAGCTAATAAATATAAATTAGTAAAATGAAACTTTAAATGATATTCTTATACACCGCTGGTCTTACAATTTGTTGCAAATATTTTAGAGGATAATTTGGCAAGATCTGTCAAATTTTATATAAGGATACCCTCTGATCCAGCTTCTCCTAGGTAACTGAGTTGGATCCCTGGAACTCATACAGTGGAAGGTATAGAACCTATTCCAGCAAGTTGTCTCCCAGTTTCCACATGTGCATGCATGTGTGTGTACACATACAAAAATGTAACAAAATAAAAATATATGAATAAAAGCATTGACCAGTGTTTATGAGAACAGAACATAGAGAAATTTTAAGTGTGTATCAATAGCAAATATTGAAAACATTAGGTTGGTTATCCTCCAAAACTTGATAGTAAGACCCTCCCGCTGATCTCAATACACACCTGAGTCACAGAACATGGACAAATCTAGCTGGTACTAGATACTGCTATACATCTTCAGTCTTATTCAGCTGTGAACTCAGCAAGTTACAATACCTGCCTAGTAAGATATGCCCATTGGTGCAATAGTGGCTAACCAGATTTTTGATCAGATTTAAGGCCCATCACAACATGGGAACCATAGATTCTCAATGATTTATTGTTATACCCATGTATCAGCACATCACCCAAGCCTCATTAGAAAAGCTGCTTCTAACAGTAGACAGCAAATAATATAGAAACTGACAACAAGTCATTGGGAAGACAATAAGAGACTTCGAAGTATTCAACCCTAAATAGGATGTCTACATTACACCTTGCTTCACAAGGCTCAGAGATTTATGCAGAAGAGGGAGCAAGAAGACTGTAAGAGCCAAAGATCATGAATAACTTCATGGAAACAGTTTCTCAGACACAACAGGACAGATGCACATATGAACTCACAGTGATTATGATAGTGCGCATAAGACCTATATAAGCTCAAACAAGACAAAATCCCAGCATGTAGGAGGAGAGGCAGGCAAAAAAATCTTATGCATAGCTGAGAAGCTATTAACATTTGATAACTAATGGGAGAGGCAATATCAGTTTTCCAGTGTATTGACTGTACTCCAAGACAAGCACTGTTCCCAGGAGTATGCAGCCAACAAAAACTGGACTCAATGGATTTAAAAGAGTCAGAATATGAAGTTGAGTGGATAGGGAAGTAGGAAAGGACCTGGGAGGAGTTGGTGTAGAGGAATGAATGTGATTAAAATACATGAAATTCTCAAAGAATTATAACATGGTATACTACTTTGTGTACTAAAAATGAGTTAGATTTAATTGTACTGATACATAATGATCATTATATATTTGAGGGACTGGTATAATGTGTGATTTCAGTTTTGAAATCTATATGCTCTCTTTCCATTAACATGTATATATTTTATAATATTACATGGTAAAAAAGAAATGTAAGTCCACTGATAGGCGAGGACCTCCTCCCCTTTCATCTGACCCTGGTTGGACTTGCAAAGGGGCAGGGAGGAGATAAGGGAGGGAGGATGGGACTGGGAGGGAATTAGGGAATGGGATACAGCTGGGATACAAAGTTAATAAACTATAACTAATATTAAAAAAATTAAAAATAAAAAAAAGAAATGTAAGGATACACCAGAATCATTTTAAGTTACTTGTGTGGTAAGAAAATTTCAGTTTCAAAATATTTCTATAATGTTTTAAGAATCTGTAGTAAACCTATGCAACTATATTTTAACTTAATATTAGAAACAAAGGCTATTTCTTATGCCACAGTAACACTATTGAATTATTTAATTGAAATATAAACCTAGGATCTTCAGAAAAGTTAATCTTCCAAGATTGTAATCGCTGAGGACCCAATATTTAAGCAAGGTTTAGAAGATAAAAATTCATAATGATGAAAAAAATCAAATGGTATAGAGAAATATAAATGGCAAGGTAAAGTTTTTCTCCTTGGAATCAGTGATCTATTCATCTCACTGACCAGAGGAAAACAGAATTAGCAACCACCTATGGAACCATAGAAATATTTTAAGAATGGACTCTCTTTCATACCCTTCAAATTTTGCTTTCAGTATTATAGAGAAAAAGTATTTATTGGAAGCACTGACTATTATGAGGGTCAGCTAATTTTTCTTAATTTTAGATTTGTATATGTACATATGAGGGTTTGTGCATTTGAGTGCAATGCCTGTGGAGGTCAGAGAAGGGTGCTACATTCACTGTAGCTAGAAGTGTAGGTGGTTTTCAGGGCCTAGATAGGGATTTTAGGGACCATAAGTTAATTCTCCAGAAGAGCATGTTCTGAACCACTGAGCCATCTCTCCATCCAAGCTACTCTTACTGAAGCAGCATGATACAAAGTGTATTGCTAAATGCCTGCATCACAGCATTCAGTACTGTTTCACAGTAAATTTTGAAGGTCAAATAATACAAAATATGTTGAAGTAAACACACACATTGAGCAAAAAGAAAACAACATCTCTCCTCTAAGGCAGGAACCTAGCTCTAAAGTTTAGCCTTTTCACTTCATTTTTTTAATTTTTTTTATTAATTACACTTTATTCATTTTGTATCCCCCATAAGCCCCTCCCTCCTCCCCTGCCAATCCTACCCTCCCTCCCCTTTCTGCATGCATGCCACTCCCCACGTCCACTGATAAGGGAGGTTCTCCTCTTCTTTCTGATCTTAGTCTATCAGTTCTCATCAAAAGTGGCTGCATTGTCCTCTGCTGTGGCCTGGTAAGGCTGCTCCCCCCTCAGGGGAAAGTGATCAACGAGCAGGCCAATCAGATTATGTCAGAGGCAGTCCCTCTTCCCATTACTATGTAACCCACTTGGACACTGAACTGCCATGGGCTACACCTGTGCAGGGGTTCCAGGTCATCTCCACGAATAGTCCTTGGTTGGAGTATGAGTCTCTGGGAAGTTCCCTGTGTTCAAATTATCTTGTTCTGTTGCTCTCCTTGTGGAGTTCCCGTCCCCTCTAGCTCTTACTATTTCCCACTTCTTACATAGAATTCCATTCACTCTGCCCATCAATTGGCCATCAGGCTCATCATCTGCTTTGACAGTCTATACTGCAGAAGCTTTCAGAGGCCCTCTGTGGCAGGTTCCGAGGTTGTTTCCTATTTTCTTTTTCTTCTGATGTCCATCCTCTTTGCCTTTCAGGATGGGGATTGAACATTTTAGTTAG
>NW_026594263.1:561926-599431 GCF_907164565.1 Psammomys obesus | reverse complement strand
TTCTCCAAAATAGACCATATAGTTGGTCACAAAGCAAGCCTCAACAGATACAAAAGGATTGAAATAATCCCTTGTATACTATCTGACCACCATGGACTAAAGCTGGACATCAACAACAACAGAAACAACAAAAAGCCGACACGCACATGGAAACTGAACAACTTACTACTCAATGACAGCTGGGTCAAGGAAGAAATAAAGAAAGAAATTAAAGACTTCCTAGAATTCAATGAAAATGAAGGCACAACATACCCAAATTTATGGGACACATTGAAAGCAGTGTTCAGAGGAAAATTTATAGCACTAAGTGCCTACAAGAAGAAATCCGTAACATCACATACAAACAACTTAATGGCCCAATTGAAAAACCTAGAAAAAAAAAGAAGCAGATACACCCAAGAGGAGCAGACGGCTGGAAATAATCAAACTAAGGGCAGAAATCAATCAATTAGAAACGAATAAAATTATCCAAAGAATCAATGAAACAAAAAGCTGGTTCTTTGAGAAAATCAACAAGATAGACAAACCCTTAGCCAAACTAACTAAAAAGCAGAGAGAAACAATACAAATCAGCAAAATCAGAAAGGAAAATGGGGACATAACTACAGACACTGAGGAAATCCAAACGATTATTAGGTCATACTACAAAAGCCTATATGGCACAAAATTTGAAAATCTAAATGAAATGGATAACTTTCTTGACAGATTCCATCTACCAAAATTAAGTCAAGATCAGGTAGAAAGACTGAATAGTCCTATATCTCCCAAGGAAATAGAAGCAGTCATTAACAGTCTCCCCTCCAAAAAAAGCCCTGGACCAGATGGCTTCAGCGCAGAATTCTACAAGACCTTCAAAGAAGTACTAACACCAATTCTCCTCAAACTATTCCATAAAATAGAAACAGAAGGAACACTACCAAACTCATTCTATGAAGTCACAGTCACTTTGATACCTAAACCACACAAAGATCCAACAAAAAAAGAGAACTTCAGACCTATCTCTCTTATGAACATTGATGCAAAAATACTCAATAAAATACTTGCAAACCGAATCCAAGAACACATCAAAGATATCATCCACCATGACCAAGTAGGCTTCATCCCAGGAATGCAAGGGTGGTTCAACATACGGAAATCCATCAATGTAATCCACCACATAAACAAAATGAAGGAGAAAAACCACATGATCATCTCCTTAGATGCTGAAAAAGCATTTGACAAAGTCCAGCACCTATTTATGTTTAAAGTATTGGAGAGATCAGGGATACAAGGCACATACCTAAAGATAGTAAAGGCAATATACAGCAAGCCTATAGCCAACATCAAACTCAATGGAGAGAAACTTAAATCAATCCCACTGAAATCAGGGACAAGACAAGGCTGCCCACTCTCTCCATATCTCTTTAACATTGTACTTGAAGTCCTAGCCAGAGCAATAAGACAACTAAAGGAGATCAAGGGGATACAAATCGGAAAGGAAGAGGTCAAAGTGTCACTATTTGCAGATGATATGATAGTATACATGAGCGAACCCAAAGATTCAACCAGAGAACTCCTCCAGCTGATAAACACCTTCAGCAAAGTGGCAGGATACAAAATCAACTCAAAAAAATCAGAAGCCCTCTTGTATACCAAAGACAAAAAGGCTGAGAAAGAAATTAGGGAAACAACACCCTTCACAATAGCCACTAATAACATAAAGTACCTTGGTGTGACTCTAACCAAGCAAGTGAAAGACCTGTTTGAGAAAAACTTCAAGTCTTTGAAGAAAGAAATTGAAGAAGATCTCAGAAGATGGAAAGATCTCCCGTGCTCATGGATTGGTAGGATTAACATTGTGAAAATGGCCATCCTGCCAAAAGCAATCTACAGATTCAATGCAATTCTCATCAAAATACCAACTCAATTCTTTACAGACCTAGAAAAAAAAGATTCTCAGCTTCATATGGAGAAACAAAAAACCCAGAATCTCCAAAACGATCCTGTACAACAACAGATCATCTGGAGGTATCTCCATTCCCGATCTCAAGCTGTACTACAGGGCAACAGTAATAAAAACTGCATGGTATTGGCATAGAAACAGAAAGGAGGATCAATGGAATCGCATAGAAGACCCAGAAATAAACCCACACACCTATGAATACTCAATATTTGACAAAGAAGCCAAATCCATTCAATGGAAAAAAGACAGCATCTTCAACAAATGGTGCTGGACCAACTGGATGTCTACATGCAGAAAAATGAAAATAGATCCATATTTATCACCCTGCACAAAACTAAAGTCCAAGTGGATCAAGGACCTCAACATAAAACCAGATACTCTAAATCAGTTGGAAAAAAAAAGTGGGAAACAGCCTAGAACTCATTGGCACAGGAGACAACTTCCTGAACAGAACACCAACAGCACAGGCTCTAAGAGCAACAATCAATAAATGGGACCTCATGAAACTGAAAAGCTTCTGTAAAACAAAAGACACTGTCATCAAAACAAATAGACAGCCTACAGATTCGGAAAGAATCTTCACCAACCCTTTATCTGACAGAGGGCTAATATGAAGTATATATAAAGAACTAAAGAAGCAGAAAAGCAACAAACCAAGTAATCCACTTAAAAAATGGGGAACAGAGCTAAACAGAGAATTCTCGAAAGAGGAACATCGAATGGCAGAGAAAAACTTAAATGAGGGAGCGGGATACAGCTGGGACACAGAGTTAACAAAATGTAACTAAAAAGAAAAATAAAATAAAAAAAAATACAAAAAAAAAACATAACATACATAGTATGCTTCCAACGACACATACAGTATCAGAAGCTGATGCCTAAGAGCATCAGCCAGTGTGACATGTTCATATTGCTCGTGTTTTCTGTCTTTCTCCATACAACTTACCAACTCTTCAACTTGACTGGAAATTTAACAGGTAAGAAGCCAGGTGTGTTGGTACAGCTCTGTGATCTCAGAACTTGGGAAGCTGAGGTAGAAGGATTGCTAGTTGGAGCTATATACCCTGAGCTATACAGCCAGACCTCGCCTCAACAATCCCCACCCACCGCATCCACAAACAAAACTACTCTGCACCAAATAGACAATTGTTTAGAAAATACTGTCTCTGGTGGTTAAAAAATTTCAAATATTAGAAACTAAACCAATTTTCCATTCATATATTAATAGAATTTAGAGTTAGGACCTTTCACAAGTGATTGGGTCACAAGGGCTCTGCCTTAATGAATAAATTAGTTAATGCATGGATTAGTAAGTTATAATGGAAGTGGTCATGTTATTTCAAAGAAGTGAGCAAATTCTAGTGTACTTGACCTGTCTGGCCATGTGATATCCTATGCCAAATTACTATGATGTACCATGCTCTTGGACTTCTCAGCCTCTAGAATGACCAGTTAAAATAAATGTCTAATCTTTATAAATTACTGCCTGTGCCTTTTGGTGATAGCAGCAAAAGAAATTAAGTCAACCTTTATGTGTAGATATATGTATATGTGTACATGTGTATGTATTTTTTGTATGCTTTTACCAATGATTCGACGATTAAAATAATCAGGCAACATTCGTTCACACACAGCAACCAGAAGCCAAAAAGCTTCTTCTTCTTTTGCATATAGAAGCAATACTGAAGTCAAAATGTTCATTGCCTATATTAATAGGAAAGAAATAAATAAGTGAATATTGCTCAGGTAATAACTGCATCTCTTCTTCAAATATATAACTTTTCAATAGCAACAACAACAACTGAGGAATTAATAATGACAATATAAGGACTTGAAGCTAGTCCAAAATAAAGCATATAATCAGATTAACATTTGCTAGTCAGTTATTTTATATAGTAATGTTAAAGGGAAATGAAGTAGTAATATCACACATATAACACACAATAAATAAAATCTTAAGTAGGCTGATTTCAATGGGTTAAAAATCTTAATTATTATGAGTATTTAAAACAAAACACATAATTGTGAATGATACCATAAAACTGGAGAAAACAAATTTTATAACTATCTATGATTAACTACCCTTTACAATGCACAAAACAAAACATCACCTTTTATTAAATACTTTGTCTTCTTAGTTATTTCAATTTTCATGACTGTATAATCTTGTTATCTGGTACATGCAATTTTTTAAAATTAAATTTTAATTTTTTTAAATTACAGTGTATTTACTTTGTATCCCAGCTGTAGTTCCCTCCCTCATTCCCTTTTAATCCTACTTTTCCTCCCATGCCCCTCTCCAAGTCCACTGATAGGGGACGTCCTCCTCCCCTTCCATCTGACCCTAGCTTATCAGGTATCTTCAGGACTGGCTGCATTGTCTTCCTCTGTGGTCTGTTAAGGCTGCTCCCCCCTCAGGGGAAGGTGATCAAGGAGCCAGCCACTGTGTTCATGTCATAGACCATCCCTGTTCCCCTTACTAGGATACCCACTTGGATACTGAGCTGCCATGGGCTACATCTGAGCAGGAACTCTAGGTTATACCCATGAATGGTCCTGGGTTAGAGTATCAGGCTCAGAAAAGACTCCTGTGCCCAGATATGTTGGTTCTATTGCTCTCCTTGTGGAGCTTCTGTCCTCTCCAGGTCCCACTATCTCCCCCCTTCTTTCATAGGATTCCCTGCACTCTGCCCAAAGTTTAAGAATCTTAGCGTCTGCTTTGATACAGTAGAGTCTTTCAGAGGCCCTCTGTGGTAGGCTCCTATCTTGTTTCCTGTTTTTTCTTTCCAATGTCCATCCCATTTGTCTTTCTAAGTGAGGATTGATCATCTTACTGAGGGTCCTCCTTCTTGCCTAGCTTCTTTAGGTGTATAGATTTTAGTTGTTTATCTTATATTATAGGTCTAGTATCCACTAATAAGTGAGTATATACTATGTGTGTCTTTGTGTTTCTTGGATACTTCACTCAGGATGATCTTTTCTAGTTCCCACAATTTGCCTGCAAATTTCATGATTTCCTTGTTTTTAACTGCTGAGTAGTATTCCATTGTGTAAATGTACCACAATTTTTGTATCTATTCCTCAACTGAGGGGCATCTGGGCTGTTTCCAGCTTCTGGCTATTACAAATAAAGCTTCTATGAACATGGTTGAGCAAATGTCTTTCTTGTATACTTGAGCATCCTTTGGATATATGTCTAGGAGTGGTATAGCTGGATCCTGAGGTAGTGCTATTCCTAATTGTCTGAAAAAGCAGCAAATTGATTTCCAAAGTGGTTTTACAAGTTTACATTCCCACCAGCAGTGGAGGAGCATTCCCCTTTCTCCACAACCTCTCCAGCATGTCACTTGTGTTTTTGGTCTTAGCTATTCTGATGGGTGTATGGTGAAATCTCTGGGTTGTTTTGATTTGCATCTTCCTGATGACTAAGGGTGTTGAACATTTCTTTAAGTGTTTCTCTGCCATTCTATATTCCTCTACAGAGAAGTCTCTGTTTAGCTCTGTGGTACATCCAGTTTTGATTCAAATCCTATAGTTTCTACTAACAATTTTTTTTAAGTATATTCTTGTAGGTTCCCTCTTCCCTCGGGGGCTGTTGTCTACCAGACCACAAGGGCAGGAGGAGCAGAGATGGGGTGCAAGTCTCAGAAGGCTGTGAGCATGACAGAATAGCCTCCAGGAACCACTTCCATGAAAGAGCTCAACTTTATTTCAGGTGAACAAAGACTTTATAGTACTTGGGGAGTGGGTCAGAGGCTCCCAGAATATATGTATATATTTGGTTGGAACTAGAAACTCCAAGGATGCTTGATTAGCATTTGGCAGTACACTCTTATCATGTAAACAGGAACATAATACCTAATTATCTTATAGGCACAGGGAAGGGAGAACTACTGAGGAACTATATCAAAGGACATATATCAGATGTGGTGAGAGGCACATCTGAAGACACTCTCCAGATGAGATCAGGCAGACAGTAGAAAGCCCTGCTGTGAAGAATGAGTCCTCCATCTAGCACCAAGCTCAGAAAGGCTATTCAGACTGGTAAGACTACAACCTCAAACAGCAGGGTCCTCCAACATATTCTTTCTTCTTCTCCCTTTCCACTGTTACCTAACTTTCTAGTTATACTGGAGGGGAAAAAGGGGGTTGGAGATAAGGTATTTCAAAATACCATTTGTAGAGGATTGTCATTATTCAGTCTCATACTCCTATTGAAAATTTCATCTACAAAGCTGTCTTTACCTGATCTGATATAGAGCTTATCTAGCGCAAAAGCCTTTTCTCAAGAGTGTTTGTTATAGTTAATCAGAAGTAGTAGCTATTGAGCATGTGGCTGCCTGAGGCAATGGGTAACAGCAGGGCCAAACAAGAAATTAATAAAACCATTTGAAAAAACCTTGGGGCTTTGAAAAACTCTAGTATATCCTTAAGAGTCTAGACGCCCATGTCCATGTATATTTCTTTAGGCATACCAGGGCTTTGCACATGCTTAGAAAACAAACACTGTATTAGTGAGCTATACTTTATGCTAAGAAAGAAAAAGGCCAAATTCTCACCACTGGCTAATTTTTGGACTTTTGGCAAGAAAAAAGTGGTAGAGAACAGGATAAGAAAAGATAAGAAAATCAGTCGTACTCAGCTGTGAACTCAGTAAACTACAATAATGGCTGACCTTGCAAGACAGTTCCCATTGGTATAAAAGTGGTGCAAATATTGTGGGAGTAAGCAACCACTTTCTGATTATATTTATGGCCCACTCCACAAAATGAAACTCATCTTTGGCACTCATCTTTGGCATCATCAGGCCAAAAAACTATAGCTAGAGAGATTTTTGATCTTATGAAAGACTCTACTACTCTCAGTTTGCTAAATGAGCATAGTATTAAGCCAACTCCTAATGATATCATCATACCCACACATTAAGGTATCTCCTAATCCTTATCAGAGAAACTATTTTGCAGTAGATAATGAAGAACACAAAGAGCCACAACTAGCCAAAGTGTAGAGAATAAGACCTAACTGGAACGTATATACTGTACCATCTCCTCCTCCTCCTCTAAAACCTCAGGGATCATTGCAGAAGAGGAGGAATGAAAAAACGAAAGGAACAGATGTGGTGAACAATTACAAGAAAACAATTTCTTCTGGATACAGCAGGGTATATACAAATATGAATTTACAGTGGTTGTGACAGCACCTATAAGACCTATGCAAGCTTAAGCTAGACCAAATGTCAGCATGGAAAGATAGTTGGGCACAAAGTTTCACCCCTAGCTGAGGAGTTCTTGGCAATCTTTAGCTGCTTGGAAAGGAATGGTCAGTTTTCTTTGTGAATGCAGCCGTTAATATGTCTACAAAGCTCTAGTGAACAGTCATACACTGAAGAATATTTAGGCAGCATAAATTGGCCTTCATGGAGCAGGGAAGGAAAAAAAAAAAGAATACAAAGTTGGGGGGGGAGGGAAAGAGCTTGAATCTGGGAAGAATTGGAGTAGGAAGGGTAAATGTGATTAAAACATGTTATACAAAGTTCTCACATGACTAAAAAAAAAAATGTATTAAAAAGAAATTGTACAAATAAGTTACGTAGGTTTACCAAAAAATATTTTTAAACAATACTCTTTAAAACTACATATTTTGTCTGGGTGGTGGCAAATGTCTTTAATCCCAGTACTTGGGAGGCAGAGGCAGGCAGATTTCTGTGAGTTAGAGGCCAGCCTGCTCTACAAGGAGAGTTCTAGGATATCCATGGGTGGTATACAGAGAAATCCAGTCTGAAAAAAACCAACGAACCACCCACCCACCCACTCAAACAAACAAACAAACAAACAAACAAAACCAAAAACAAAACCTAAATATTTTTAGGTAACTTAATCAAAAAGATAAAAAACAAGATGGTGAACTCCAATTGCCACCACATGAAAAGAGGTAACATACAAATAATATTACAGAAATAGAAATAATGTAGTGAACAAATGTGTGTTGAAATATTGGATAAAGTGGGCAATTTTCTTTAAAAAATACTAACTACTAAACAAATTCTAGAGGAAACAAAAGTCAGAATTGTGATACAGTAGAGGCAAAATTAGTAATGGAATTATTTCCTACCAAGAAAATGAAGAACAGCTGGCTTTATTGGCATATTCTTGTCTTTTTTTTTTTCATTTAAAATTATTTTATTTGGTATTGAATTTTTTATTGACCTCAATCACTTTGAAAACTTTGTGGCTAATTATATAGTAATAACTATTTTTTTCTTTTTTATTATTATCATTTATTGCAATGTATTCACTTTGTATCCCAGTTGTGGTCCCCTCTCTCATCTCCTCCCAATCCTCCTTCTTCTCCTCCTTCCTTCTCCACCTATGACCCTCCCGTAGTCCACTGATAGGGGAGGTCCTCCTCCTCCTCTATTTGACACTAGCCTATCAGGTCTCACCAGGACTGGTATTCTACTAATCATTTAAAGAATTAAAACTAGTAAACTAGTTCTTCATAAAAAATGTAAAACCTAAAAGGAAGAAACAAAATTCAGCTCATTCTAAGAAATCCTGACAGTAAAATAAGACAAAGATATGTGGTTACAAGATAACCACATATAAATATATTTTGAATATGAGTGTAAAATCCTCAACAAAATAATAAGAAACCAAGCTCAAGAACATACAAAAATATTATATACTGAGTAACTGGTATTTATTGTGGGGATGCAAGAGAAGTGCAAAATATGAAAACGAATCAATGAAATGTGTTATTTAAACAAAAACATGATAATATCAACGGGCACAAAGAAAAAAAAATCATTTGACATAATTTCATGAGGCCTCAACCTTACATGGAGAACTACAGGAAACTGAGAATAGGAGTGGTGGGCTTCTCCTCGAAAGAGGGTATCAATTGGTTCTCCAGTGCCAAATGGTCAGCTCCGAAATCATACATACAAGTAACAATATATGAACTGAACAGGTTATGTTTAGGAATATATGTATGTACATACATATACCTAATCAATAACAAGTAGTGAAAATAAAGGCCATGAATTTGAAGGAGAGTTGAAAGGGGTTTATGTGAGGGTTCCAGAGAGAGGAAAGGGAAGGGAGAAATGTTGCAATTAAATTATAATATCTTTTTTCTGTTTTTCTTTTTAAGACAGTCTCACTATGCAGCCAAGGCTGGACTTGAACTCAAGATCTGCTGCCTTAGCTTCCAAATATTAGGGTTACTGGTATACTTCACTGCACTCAGAATCTCTACACTTTCTCATATTGAACAAAGCCTCAGAAACTAGGAATATAAAGAAAATTCTTCAACCTAATAAATCCGCCCAAACCCCTCTACAGTTAACTGTGTACTTTATGATAGAAGACTGGTTCTCTCTAAGACAAAGAACAAAACTAGAATATTCATTTAGTATAACTATCATGCCAAGTGTGCTGAGATACACTTGCAGTCCCAACTGCTCAAAGAGGCAGGAGTGAGAGGATCACTGAAGCCCAGGCAAACTAGACAAGCCTGGACGAAAAGATGGCACCTCAAAAGGAAAACAATAGTATTAACAATTCCATTTAACCTTATTTTGAATGTTATTTATTTAGGTAAGAAAAAAGAAAAAAAAAACAGCATTTAGATTGGAATGAAGAAAAAAAGTCATTATTTAGATACCATACTTTCACATATTGAAACTTGAAAGAGCCTTTCAGAGGTCCTCTGTGTCAAGCTCCTGACTTGTTCCCTCTTTTCGCCTTCTTCTGATGTCCATCCTTTAGACTGATACTCCAACCAGGGATCATGTGTGGAGATAATCTATAACCCCTGCACAGATGTAGCCCATGGCAGCTCAGTGTCCAAGTGGGTTCCATTGTAATAGGAACAGGGACTGCTTCTGACATGAACTGATTGGCCTGCTCTTTAATTACCTCCCCCTGAGGAGGAAGCAGCATTACCAGGCCACAGAGGAAGATAATGCAGCCACTCCAGATGAAACCTAATTGACTAGTATCAGAAGGAAGGAAAAGAAGACCTCCCCTATCATTGGACTTGGGGAGGGGCATGCATGCAGAGGGTAGAGGAAGGGAGGATTGGGACGGGAGGAGGGAGAGAACCACAGGGGGGATACAAAGTGAATAAAGTGTAATTAATAAAGAATTAAAAAAAGTTGAAAGAAACCCACAATCTATCTCCTAGAACTAATATAAAGCTAAACTAATATAAGGCTAAAGAAGACAAAACCAATTTATACAAAATGAATTCTGTTTTAATATACTAGCAAGAGATAATAAAAAGAAACAAAAATCCATTTACTATAATTTCAAAAAATTAAAATACTTAGAAATAAAATTATCAAAGGAAAATATAAGATTTGTTCATCGAAAGCTATCAAATATCTTTTTAGAAAAAGAAACTAGAGACCTAAATAAAGAGGAAAATAGCCTGTGTACATAATTTGACAGAGTTAATATTGTTAACATATGATACTCCCCAAGTTGTTCTGTAGATTCCACATAATGGCTATCAAAATACTAGCTTTCATTCTAAGATTATCATCATTATATTTTCAACCCATAGCCTAAGTTCCTTAAAAATTTCATGAAGGAGAATTTTCTACTGACCTAAATAGTTATTTCTAGTTTATCATTTAATAAATAATATTCTATAATATTTCAGTTATTATGTATTTGTGTATTATAGCAAGCAACTACCTAATTAACACATCCCTAAAGAATCTTTATCAAGGACTCTTACAGTGCCTTCAATATAAATTTTAAATTCCTTTTTTTTTTTTTTTTGAGACAGGGTTTCTCTATGTATCCTTGGCTGTCCCGGAACTCACTCTAAACTGGACTGGCCCCAAACTCACAGAAATCCGCCTGCCCCTGCCTCCCAAGTGTTGGGATTAAAGGTGTACATTCCAACACAGTACAGTGGTGGGACTGGGAGACCAATCCAGGAACAAAAATCATTTCCCTACAATTTGTACAATTTGTCCTGCCTGCAAGATGTCCTGGGGTAGTGGTGATAAGGAACTTGTGTGAATGACCAAATAATGACTAGTCTAAATTGAGGCCCATACCATGAGAGGGAGCCCATGCCCAACACTGCCTGGATGGCCAAGAGCCAGAGTATGATGGCCCAGAGCCTTAGGGTAGAACCAAACAGGATTAACATAAAAAGTCAATGAAGTGATTCTCAATGATATTCTGTTACATGCATAGATTGGTGCCTAGCCCAGTAGTCATCAGAGAGGTTTCATCCAGCAACTAAGGGAAACATGCACAGACCCAGAGCCAAACATTAGGTGGGGGCAAGGAAATCCTGCCAAAGAGGAAGGATTGTAGAAACCAGAGCGGTCAAGGACAACACCAGAAAACCCACAGAATCAACTAAGCAGGGAATATATGGACTCCAGAGACTGAATCAGCAGTCATGGAGCATGCGTGTAGGTCCTGTGTATAGATGATATGGTTGTATAATTTTGTGTTCTTCTGGGACTCCTAACAGTAGGAATGGGGATGTCTCTGACTGTTTTGCATGCTGTTTGGACCCTTTTCCTCTTACTGGATTGCCTCGTACAGCCTTGATATGAAGGTATGTGCCTAGTCTTAATTGTTAGTTGTTATGTAATGTTCGGCTGATATCGCTGGGAGGATACCAACCTTTTCTGAAGGGAAACAGAAGAGGAGTGATCTGGCGATAGGGGAGGTGTGGGGAGGAACGGGTAGGATCTGAGGGAGGAGAAACTGTAGTCTCAATGCATTGTATGAGAGAAGAATAAATTTAACAAATTTAAATTCCTAACTAACTCCAAAGTATCCGGTGATTTCTCCAAATACACTGCTGTTTTATTCATCCTTCACTTTATTAAACGGTATATGACTTTACACATATTCTTTACTTACCTCTATTTATTATTATTATTATTTATTACAACGTATTCACTTTGTATCCTGGCTGTAGTACTCTCCCTCATCTCCTCTCAGTCCCACTCTTCCTCCCTCTTCTTCTTCTATGCCCCTTCTGATAGGGGAGGTCCTCCTCCCTTTCTATCTGACCCTAGCCAATCAGGTCTCATCAAGTCTGGCTGCATCAACTTCCTCTGTGGCCTGGTAAGACCCCACACACATACCCGGGGGGGGGTGATCAAAGAGCTGGCCACTGAGTTCATGTCAGAGACAGCCCCTGCACCTCTTACTAGGGAACCCAATTGGAAACTGAGCAGCGTATGGGCTTCCTCTGAGCAGGGCGTCTAGGTCCTCTCCATGCTCTCCATGCATGGTCCTTAATTGATTACCTCTATTTTTATTGGGCTTTCACTTAGCAATTTTTTGCTAGTTCTTTCACTTAGCAAGTTTTTAAACTCCATTTCTATATACCCAAAATTCACCAACTGCCATGACCTGTAAGTGCTACCTCTTCCATGAAGCCTTCTCTGATCCTCCCAGATGAAAATATATTCACGCAATATTTTGTGTCCTCTGTTTTTCAATTCCTTAATGAATTATTAATTTAACTACCTATCTATTGTGTATGGATGCATATGTACATGTGTATTCGGATGTGTTCTTCTGTTGCAGGCACATGTAAAGGCCAAAGGTTAATGTCGTGGGTTCTTCCTCAATTATTATTTCCACTTCATTTTTTGAGACATGATTTTTTTTTTTTTTTTTTTTTTTTACCGTACCCAAAGCTTGCCATTTCAGCTAGACTGGCTGGATAGCAAGCCCTCGGGATCCACTTAATCCCACCTCTCTCCTGTTCTAGAGTTACAGCTTACTGCTGTACCTGGTTTTTTTTTTTTTTTTTTTTAACACCAATGCTTGAAATTCAAACTCAGGTTTTCAGGTTTACACTGTCACCCACTGAGCTACACGTTCTCAGGCCTGATGTATATATTTTTAATGACGAGATACTTATGCGATATATCTTCATATAGCAAGTATGCGACACAGTATCTTCTATAGACACATAATCCACACATATTTGTTAAATGAAAAAAAAATGAGATGACTCAGTGGTTAGGAGCTCTTGGTGTACTTCAGAGGATCTGAGTTCAGTTTCCAGTGCCATGTTGGGCAGCTTACAAATGTCTGTGGCTCCAGCTCCAGGAGATCCAATGGCCTATTCTAGCCACCAAGGGCACCTGTACACATGTGGCAAATACTCTCATGTATGTATTACACACATACATGTAAATAAAAATAATTTTTAAAGAAAGAAAATAGTAAAATATCAATACTTTAAAATGTTCCCACTATCATCTTACTTGTTTTAATTACAGTCACTATCAATTTCAGCCATACCTCTATTCTCATTAGCATATGTCAAAATTCTGGAGTTGAATTTAATAATATTATTTGAGATATGCAGATAGTATTTGGGAATCACAGTGAAGTTATACCTGGCAGTATCCTATTTTGGGATTTCTATATGCATACGCTGTCAGTACCCGCCTCAGAGCAGATATGCCAGTATCACTCTGAAATGCTGGGTGTTCAGGCAGAGAACGACGCAAATCACGTTCAATTTCCTCAGTAGCCAGGTTGCAGGTCCCTAAGGATTGTTCAACCACTTCAGCATAATAGCCGGGATTAGTAGCCATATCATTAACAGCACCTGCAAAAGCAATTATACAAAAAGAATAATAAAGTAAAGCTAAGATTTGCATATAGTAGTATATTTTTTATTTTTACCTTGAAGTTTAGGCTTAGGCTAAAATAATAGCTGAACACAAAAAAGAAAAAAAAAGATGAAGGAAAAGAAAATGAAGGAAAGGGAAGCATTACATGAGAGTCTGGAACAGCAAGATAATTTTCAGAATAGCATTTCCATGAAATTTTTTCCTTTAATTTTGCCTTGATGCTACAGATATGCACTCTATACCCCAATTATATATTTTATGTAGATATATTTCATATATTAATATATGATATATGATAATATATATAATTATATATTATAAAAATATATCAATTATATATAATTTCATATCTTGACTAATGAATTAATCTTTCCAGATAGTAAATATGTTGATACTTAGGTAAGCACATGTAACTACATCTTTGTCTCTTTGACTATTCTGACCTCATGTCTTAACTACATTTGCATTTAGAACATAACTCCTAGAAAGGACATAATAAATGAAAGAATCAAATAAATGTAATACCTGAGAATAGCATCCAGAGCTCTCCTCGTAAAGTCTCTGGAATCCCTCTGACAACCAGATCTCGGGTCTTTTTTGTCCGGAACATGGTAACACCACGCCCACATTCTGAAAATAAGATGTTCCATGATTGTTCCTTCATCTTTTCTTTCAACTGGAATAGAAAAACCAAGGCAACTAAACAGTGAAAAATTAATTTATTTAAAATAATTTGTTTCTTCTGTTTTCCACAAGACAATATATGCAGAGCAAAAACTTAGAAAATCAAAAATCATATTCACATGGTAAAGCATTGGACCCTTAACATTAAAAAAAGAATAAACCCATGCAAACCTAACAGTTGTAATTTACTATCATTACTAGTTAAACTCTTAAAAGTCGCCAAAGCTAGGAGGTAAAAAATTTGAACCATCATTCTTCCCCAAATCAACTCCATTTTACCACAGATTATTAGAAATCCATGTAAATAGGGGGTTGGAGAGATGGGTCAGAGGTTAAGAGCAGTGACTGTTCTTCCAGAGGATCATGGCTCAATTCCCAGGACCCACATGGCAGTTCACAACTGTCTGTATCTCTATTTCTAGAGGATCTCAACACACCTTAACACCTAAATACAAACATACTACATGCAGACACAACATCAATGCACATAAAAACCAATAATTCTTTTTCAAGATAGGGTTTATCTGTATAGCTCAGGCTGTCGTGGAACTCACTCTATAGACCAGGCTGGCCTCATACTCACAGAGATCTGCCTGCCTCTGTCTCACAAGTGCTAGGATTAAAGGTGTATGCCACTCTTGCCTGGCCCAACATTTCCTCTTTTCTCTTCACTATTGATAATAGTTTGAGTGCTCTGGAACCAAACAAGGCATACTTCAAACCTCAAAAGTAAACCTTTTTATTTTGATACCATTTAATCCAGTGTTTCTCAACCTGTGTTGACAAAAACCCTTTTATAGGGTTCGCCTAAGATAAGGAAACACCCATTAACAGTATGATTCATAACAGTAGTAAAATTACAGTTATGAAGTAGCAATAAAATAACTTTATGGTTAGGGGTCGCCATAACATGAGGAACTGTATGTATTAAATGGCTGCAGCATCAGGAAGTTTGAGGACCAATGCTCGAACCCATAGATGTAATTATTTTGTTTCCTTACCATTTTAGAATCAACATTCTCCAAATTTTGAGGGTGAAATACTGTCATTAAGGCCTCCGTGTTCACAGTTTTGCTATACTCTTTTTGACATGTCAAAGGATGCTCCTCAAAATTATCAGATGGGCTTGTAGAGTCAGAATCAATAGCAACCTGAAAAAGAAAGTAGGAATGTGATTGTCCTAAATGTATCTTCACAAGTTTCAATGAGAAATTTGTTGAAATGGAGAAGTATATCTGGGGCAGAGGGAAGGTGGGGGGAGGGCTCACACAAGTGGAGAGAGGGAAACCTATGGTCAGGATGTAATGTATGAGAGAATAAATTAAATTCAAAAAATAAAAAATGTGTTCGTATTCTGTCTGTCATTCATAAACCACAATCTAAGGATATACTAAACATTAAGGAAATGTCTCGGAAACAATTGAGTTTGTCAAACAAAGTAACCTTGGAGACCACACACTCAGAATCTCAATAAGCCAATGCCTCAACAAAAGCAACAAAATACTGTCAAATACTTAAACCATTTCAGAACGCCACAAGTTAACCAAAGGCAAAGAACTACTTTATTCAAGGAAAACTAATAAAGATCAAGGATATATCTCAGAGGAAGAGTGACTGTTAAGCAAGCTTAAGACCCTGGGTTCCATCCCCATCATATACAGAAAAAGAGGGTGAGAAAAGAAGCATCAGAAAACAAAACAAAAATCCTCATGGACCTCAGTAAGAAGAGCAGAGTCTGAGAGGATTTAATTTGAAGCTGTTCCTGCCCAAACTGCCTAATAGCCATGAAAAGCTAGCAGTAAGACAACCAGTGTAATGTTTTGGACTTTCCTCTAAGTACCATCTTATCCTCAGCACAGTCAACATTTGATCAAACTGACAGCTCCTGGCAAATCTCCACTTCCAAGGTGTTATTTGATTTTATTTACAGCTCTGCTCTGAAAAACAGTCCCATTTCCAGGGCATAACAGAAAACCCCGGTGGCCTGCTTCTAACATCACAGCTGTTTACCTCTGCAATTTCATTTGGGGAAGAAAGGGGGTAGCTAGAATTCTGAAAGGAGGTTTTAGATAACAAAATAACCATGTGGAACTCTGAAAGATTTAGATATATTCCTGGGTATCTAGAAGTGTGCATACAAGTGCACTCCTCTGAGCTGCCCAAAGAAATATGTGTGACAGACAAAAGTCTTTAGTGATTCAACTCTGGCTATCTTTGAAACCAAGAAATGGAAGTTAAGGATGATTTATAAATTTCTGAAGTATGAGTAACATTTTCACACAAAATATTTTGTTGTATAAAAGATGAAAGAGTTGGGCTGAAGAGATGGCTCAGAGGTTAAGAGCACTGGGTGCTCTTCCAAAGGTCCCGAGTTTAATTCCCAGCACCTTCATGGTGGGTCACAACCATCATCTATAATAAAATCTGGTGCCTTTTTCTGGCCTTCAAACAAGGCCATACTTTCTTAATCTTCCACTGGAATATCTCCTCAGCCTGCATTAGCTTTCCTTGACTAAATATTTTAAAGTCATTCTTTACCTTTCATTAACTTGTGCTGTTCTGAAGTGGTTTAAAGATTGACACCAAAGTTGACCTCTGACCTTCACAGGGGCACTGTGGCTTTGTACTGCACATGTGTTTGTGCTGCACATGTACATGTGAGCATGTACACACAGGTCTTAAAGAGAAGATAGCACTCATTTTATGCCTTGACAGGTAAGGCACTGTACTGGTAAGCAAGGTGAAGAGTATTCTAAAGATAGATAACCCATGTAAACCAAATGACAGAAGACTAGAATGTAGTGTTTGCATTGAAAGTGGGATGTAAAAGGTGGCCACCAGAAACTAGAAACTGGTAATTGAATGTTCTAATAACAAAGCAAAGGGAAAAGAAATAGAAATGTCCTGTGTTCTTGGTGGCAACTGTCTGCTAACATACTTTTACATTTCTCTCCATTTCTATACCTTAACCCAAGTATTTATTCTCTCTATGTTTAAATCCCTTCTTTGAGGATTTAATGAAATGTTAGTTGCATTGTACAAAGAAGTAACAGGCCCTTTTGGCCAGAGGACAGGATTGTTTATTTAAGGCACTGGCATGGGAAGAATAAACCCAGGATCTCATGCTTATAGGACAAACAGTCCACTACAGGCTACATCAAGGGACAGGCCCTCAGGGACAAGCTATGGGAGCTACATAGGCATAGCTTCAAATCTTGCTCTCTCAAGGAACAAACTATTAAACACAAATGAGTTATAATTCGTTGGCTTTAGAAATGCATTGTTTCATTCTCAGTTTCTCCACAGGACAAGACAATTGTCAAAACAAGATCTAGCTTCTAGGCAAAGCTAAAAGCCAGATCCACTATTAATAAAATAGTAAAATCTTAAGAGCACAACTAAAGAGCCTTTTGATAAGATATCCTAAAGGTCAAGCTGGTGCTTCCCAGAACCTTTCCTATGCTTTGTTAAACATTAGAAAAGAGTAATCTTGTACAGGAGGTCAAGGAAACAAAGACTTGAAGTGTGGTTGTTGGTTGAATGGAAAGCAGAAAGTATTTACAAGGATTCATAAGAAAACCACATAATTTTAAATTAACTATTTGTGGCTTTTATTGAAAGAATCAAGAGAACAGAAGAAAAAAATGATCTGATAAACAGTAGGGAAAGGATACAATAAGATAGCCAATAATCATACAAAAATATTCAGCTTCATACAGCATTAGCTAATTGTATTTTTAAAAAATCCACACCTATTAAAATCAAAACTTACAATACCAAATGACTATGAGGATGTGAAACAAGAACTCTCTCTCTTTCTCTCTCTATATATATTACAATTCATAAACTTTGTATCCTCTCTGCCACCCCTCTCTCATCTCCTCCCCGTCCAACCTACCCTCCCTCTTCTCCCCCTATAAACCTCCCCTAATCCCCTGATAGGTGAGGACATCCTCCCCTTCTATCTGATCCTAGCTTATCAGGTCTCATCAAGGCTGCCTGCATCATCTTCCTCTGTGGCCTGGCAAGGCTGTATCCCCCCCCCAGGGGGAGGTGATCAAAGAGCTGGCCACTGAGTTCATGTCAGAGGCAACATGAATAATGTACCCCTTATTAATGAACCCATTTGGAAACTGAGCAGCCTATGTGCTTCCTCTGAACAGGGGTTCTAGGTTCTCTCCATGCATGGTCCTTGGTTGGAATATCAGGCTCTGCAGGGGTCCCTGGGCCCAGATTTTTTGGTTCTGTAGTCTCCTTGTGGAGTTACTGTCCCCTCTAGGTCTTTCTCTCTCCCTCTTCTTTCATAAGGATTATGGCACTCTGCCCAAAGTTTTGCCATGAGTCTCAGTATCTCCCTTGATACCCTCAGGTGGTTAGAGTTTTTTGTAGGCTCCTGTTTTGTTCCTTGTCTTCTGCTTCCCATGTCTATCCTGTTTGTCTTTCTGAATGGGGATTAAGCATCTTTCCTAGGGTCCTCCTTGTTGTTTAGCTTCTTTAGGACTATAGATTTTAGTATGTTTATTCTATATTATATGGCTAATATACACTTATAAGTGAGCATATATCATATGTGTCTTTCTGCTTCTGGGTTATCTCACTCAGGATGATCTTTTCTAGTTCCCACCATTTGACTGCAAATTTCAGGAGAACAAAAGAACAGCCTGCAGACTGGAAACAGATCTTCATCTACCCTCCATCTGAGAGAGGGCTAATATCCAGAATATGTAAAGAACTGAGGAAGTTAAACAACAACAAAACCAAGTAATCCAATTTAAAAATGGAGCTAAACAGAGAATTTTCAACAGAGGAATATCAAATGGCAGAGAAACACTTAAAGAAATGCTCAACATCCTTAGTCATTCAGGAAATGCAAATCAAAACGACCCTGAGATTTCACCTTACACCCATCAGGATGGCTAAGATAAAAATCTCAAGGGATGATGCATGCTGGAAAGGATGTGGAGAAAGGGGAACCCTCCTCCATTGCTGGTGGGAAGGTAAACTTGTACAACGACTTTTGAAATCAATCTGGCACTTTCTCAGAAAATTAGGAATAATGCTACCTCAAGTTCCACCTATACCACTCCTAGGCATATACCCAAAAGATGCCCCACCATTCAATAAGGACTTTTGTTCATAGCAGCTTCATTTGTAATAGCCAGAATCTGGAAACAACCAAGATGTCCTTCAATGAAGGAATGGATACAGAAAGTGTGGTACATTTACACAATAAAAAAAAAAAAAGATAAAGAAAAAAGAACAATATAGCTACTTTGCAAAATAGTTTGGCAGTTCATACAAAGGTAACACAGTTTTAACATACAGTTCAAAAATTATACTCCCAATCATGAACCCAAATGAGTTGAAAATTATGATCTGCATAAAAACACACATGTGGATACCTATAGTAATTTTACTCATTAACTGCCCAAATCCAGAAGCAAACAGGTGTCCTTTAGTGAATGAAAAAATAAATATTCTGGTACACCAAAAAATTTAGGTACTTTTTAAGCACTATAATAGATGGGATATCAAATTACATTGAGAATAGACAAGAGTACCTAGTTAAGTGAAAGAAGTCAATTTGAAAGGCTATATTTGATATGCTTTAGTTCTATAGCATTTTGGAAAATGTAAAATGGGGAATACAAGTTGGCAGTGCCAAGAAGATACTGCGTTTGACCAGCAGGACAACAGTGACTGCACAACAACCAACAGACTTAACTCTGGGCCCTAAAACACCAACGATTGTGCTTCCCAGGGGAGAGAAAACCCCACAGTGTGGAAAGCAACCTGGCCCATTCTCAGGTCACCCAGCTAAACCCCAGAAGAGTTCCTGAATCCTGGCAGTTGCTCAGTCGCCAGCCCAGAGCCACAAGCCTGCGTGCTCTGATCACCATCCCAGACTGATGTGTGGACAACGCAACAGCAGAGATTTGGTTTTCCAGTCCAGAGAAAAACCCACGGTGAAGGAAGCAATGGGACTGACCTCTGGTCACACAGATAATCCCTGGATAAGGTCCCTGGCTCTGGCAGGTGCTCAGCCGCCAGCCCAGAGACCTGTCTGAGAGACCAACTCACCATCCCAGAGAGAACTGTAGGTGCCAGGGCACCAGAGACTGGGTTTCTCTGTCAGGAGGAAACTCCATGCTGAGGGAAACAGCAGGCCCAATCTCAGGGTACATAGCTGAACATCCCCCCCCCCAGAAGTTCTAGGGAAAAGTTCCCGGGTTCTTGTAGGCACCCAATCACCAATGCGGAGCCACTCGCCTGTGCCTGCATGCTCTACTCACCATCCCATTCTAAACTGTGAACCTCAAAACTCTACAGACTGGGTCTCCCTGTCAGGAGGAAACCCCACAGTGGGGAAAACATCAGGTCCGACTTCAGGACACCAGCTCTGGATAAGTTCCTGGGCTCCCACAGGCTCCAAGCTCTAACCTCTGGCCACATCCATGAGTGTTGTGCTCACCTGCCACTAATTACTGCTTGGGTACTGGGGCACAGAGCTCCAACCTCAGACCTACAGAAGCCTGAGAGCCACTGGATCAGCCCCCAGATACTGCTTCAGGGTGCAACCAGTTATCCCCAGCTAAACTGACCAAACCACGGGCTCCCTGGTTCAAGAGGACTGTGACCAGCAAACACAGTGTAAGAGCAGCAGCAACAGCAGCAGTAGCCCACTAAATTCAGAGCAAAAAACTCAGCAGCAGGGAAGCTGTCTCCAGGACTTCTCCTGGTGAGAGGAGAGGACCCCTGACTACCAATGACCACAGTTAACACATAGGCCCATATGCTTGAGGTAAGCTGTGGCAATTCCTGAGAAGCACTGGCCATTTGATGGCCATACCCAAAAAGCTGAGGAGGCCTCCTTCAGGAACAAACATCTTCCTGCCAAAGGGATTCTCCCCACCCCAGGATTCCAGGAGGTACCAGAAACTAACAGCCACCACCCGAGACAGGCAGATGGATAGAGGACAGTGTAAAAGCACAACTAACAAAAGTCAAAGCAATATAGCATCTCCAGAACCCAGTCATACAGGGGCAAGCAGCCCTGGACACCCCATCATAAGATGATCTTACATCTATGCTTATGAAGAGGATAATGGAGGAAACAAAATTCAAAAAGAATTAGAGGAAGATAAAGTCAAACAGATTATGACCATCCATAAAGAAACGGAGGAAGAAAGAGTCAAACAGAAAATGGCCATCTGTAAAGAAATACAGGAAGATGCAGCTAAACAGTTTGTGGACTTCAGAGAGGAAATAATTAAATCACTGAAAGAAATAAAAGAAACAGAGGAATGGGACCTGATAGGTTAGGGTCAGATGGAAGGGGAGGAGGGTACCCTTATCAGTGATCTGTGGAAGGGGCATGGGAGGAGATGAGGGAGGAAGGGGGGGGCGGGATTGGGTGAGGACAAGCTGGGGGCTTGGGGGCTACAGCTGGGGTACAAAGTGAATAAATTTTTTAATAAATAAAAATTATATTAAAAAGAAAATATAAAATTATAGAAACAATAAAAAGTTAACTAGCTTCCAGAAGTTGGTAAAGTGTTTACCATGTAAAAGCACATGGATTTTTAAGGCAATTCTCTTCTGTATGATGTTGTGATGGCTGTTATGTAATAGTATATATTCAACAAAACTGTATAGTAAGAAAAATCAAATTTACTGTAAATTATGGATTTCATTTAATAGTAACATATTAGTCTTGGCTCATCAGTTGTTATCAAATTTTCCATAACATTGTAAGATGTTAGTAATTAGAGAAGTCATAATCAGAGATGGTAGATAGTAGTACAGGGAAACTGTATTTTCTGTTTTATTTTTCTATAAGCCCGAAACTGACCAAATAAAGTCTATTAATTAAAAAGTTAGGTCCTACAAAATAGCGGATATCAATAAAGATACACAAATTGTAAAAATACAAATTCTATAGTTGATAACTGAACTGAAAAGTTCACTTGAAGAATGTACTTAAACTGGCAAAAAAGAACTGGCATTCTTAAGAATGACAAGTCAGTAGAGATTATCCATGGGTGAAAAAGTAAAATACATAAAGAAGAAAAAAAATGGAGTCTCAAAGACTTGTGGAAAAACATTAAACCAATAATCTACGTGTAACACAAGTCCTAAAAGAAGAGGTAAAGGGAGAAAGTATCTGAAAAAAATAAGATGATATCAATAAACATCCCTACTTTCATGAAATATTAGTCACAAAATGCCTACAAAAAAAAAAAAAGGTTGTTCAACAAACTAGGAAAAGGTGTAGAGGTCACCACCTATATATATCATAACCAAACTTATGGAAGTCAAATAATAATGATACCATAAAGTAGCATGTAAAAAATTCTCAGTAAAATCAAGACCAGATTGATTTTCATAATATGGGAGGCTAGAATACATTACAGACTATCTATTCAAACTACGTTATATATCTTTTTTGAAAGATACAAGAAATGCATCTTTTTTATTATTATTGTTTATTATTATTAGTTACATTTTATTAACTCTGTATCCCAGCTGTATCCCTCTCACTTATTTCCTCCCAATTCCACCCTCCCTTCCTCAGCTTCTCCCTGCCCCTTTCCAAGTCCACTGATTGGGGAGGATCTCCTCCCCTTTCATCTGGCCTTGTTTTATCAGGTATCTTCAGGACTGGCTGCAAAGTCCTCCTCTGTGGCCTAACAGGACTGCACCTCCCTTAGAAATGTATCTTTTAAAAAAATCAAATCTAAAAGCACAGGAAACTGGTTCAGTGATAAAAAATTGTTTAAAGCAATACAAATTTATACCAGTGTATAATACCTATCACCTGAATAAAAATGACCAAACTAAAAAGAAACATAAGCAAGTCTGATAACATGACTCATGCCTATAATTCCATCACTCAGGAGGCTGAGGTAGCATTATAAGTTCAAGGCCAGCTTAAAATACACTGCAAGCCCAACACCAGTCTTGGGTAAAAAGATTATTTAAAAGATATACTCTACTTGAGCAAACTTTGGGTATATATCTAGGAGTAGTATAGCTGGGTCTTGACAAAGCACTATTTCTAATTGTCTGAGAAAGCACCAGATTGACTTCCAAAGTGGTTGTACCAGTTTACATTCCCACCAGCAATGGTGGAGGGTTCCCCTTTCTCCACAACCTCTCCAGCATGTGTTGTCATTTGAGTTTTTGATTTTAGCCATTCTGATGGGTGTAAGGTGAAATCTCAGGGTCGTTTTGATTTGCATCTCCCTGATGGCTAAGGATTTTGAGCATCTCTTTCAGTGTTTCTCTGCCATTCTATATTCATGTACAGAGAAATCTCTATTTAGCTCCATACCCCATTTTTTAATTGGATTACTTGATTTATTGCTTTTTAATTTCTTTTGTTCTTTATACATTCTGCAACCATGTTTGTAGCAGTTTTATTTGTAATAGCCAGAACCTGGAAACAACCCAGATGTCCATCAACAGAGGAATGGATACAGAAATTGCGGTATTTTTACACAATGGAATACTACTCAGCAATCAAAAATGAGGAAATCTGGGGGTCCAAGATGGCAGCACCGGGAGAACACTGTGTCTGAGAAGCTGGACAACACTCTCGGTGCAGCGACCAGGAGACTGAACTCTGGGCCCTAAAACTACTGCGATCTTGTTTCCCAGGTGAGGGGAGGCTCCCAAGCGTGGGAATCCGTCAGGTCCACACTCAGGTCGCACAGCCAGAACCAGGAAGAGATCCCGGGTAATGGGGGCTTTGTATCTCCGCACTGGAGCCTCAAGCCTGCATGTCCCGATCACTTTCCCAGGCTGGTCGGTGGGCACAAGGGTGCCAGAGACTGAGAGTCCCAGTCGCAAGAAAACCCCACAGGGAAGGAAAGTTGCCAGACTGGTCACAGGTCACCCAGTCTTTCCCTGGAAGGTCTCGCTGACCTCAGATACCCTCCTCCATCACAACTGAGCTCCCACTGCACGGAGAGCAGTTGCGCCCAGCTCAAAATCCCTACTCCCTCTTGGGAGGAGGCAGAAGGCGTCCAGCAGAATCTGCCACAGACCACATTGTCTGTACCCCAACCCGAGATCGGGGCTGAGAAAACCCAATCCTTTCGGGCACTCCCCTAAACGCCGCCATAACCCTGCCGCGGCGGAGCAGAAGGATAAAGAGGCAAACAGCGGCTTCACAGTGCCTGGAACCCAGTGCTGCCAGCTGCTCCTAACAAACAAACTACAGCTCAGGATCTGGGACTGTGGTCATTCTACAAGTCCTGAGATTCTCCTGGGTCCAGTGCAATAAGGTCTAGCAGCAAGTACTATCACGGGCGCCCCACCCCACCCCTGGCAGAGAAACGCAGGCTCAGGATCTGACTGAGAAGCCCCAACCCCTGCTGGCACTCCCCTGGGAGCACCTCCATAAGCTTGCCCTAGCAGAGGGGAAGGTCAGAGGGGAAGGACAGAGAGGCAGCCTGCCAAGGACACAGCACCCTCTCTCCAGCTCACCCAGTGGCCCCTAGCAGAGAAACCCAAGCTCTGGATCTGAGGACACTCAACCCTACCTGGTACTCTCTCGGGAAACATAGGTTCTTCTTCCGCCAGGCTGCTTCTGGCAGAGAGATCTGGGCCCGGGATCTGGGATTGAGAACACTCACCCTAACTCTTTCCCGCGCTACCCCGGGACCAGTCAACATAACCCCTCCTGGCAGAGGGAAAGGACAGAGAGGCAGCACACAGGAAAGGTGGACACCGAGTCCTGCGACCACAGTGTCACAGAGCTGACTGTTAGCCTACCCACGCATTTCCGCAGCAGGACAAAATCAGAGAGTAGAGAACAAGGGGAACCCCTGTGCATTCCAACTGGTCCTGCAAGAGAGTGAGTGAACCTTTTAGGGAGAGTTTGCCCCACACCCAGGGCCTCTCCACAGAAGCAACCAGACGAGATCCCTGCCACCCACACCCCTAGTGTGGGCGTCATAGGGATTCTTGGGATAGCGACACCAACGTTGAAGCCTCTGCCTTTTGGGTCCACCAGTGGAATCCAGGCAAACAATCCCTGGATCTCAGACAGAACTGCATAATAGTGACCTGCAGGCCACTGCAATAGTCAAAGAATCCGCGCATGCACACTGCGCCTGCTAAAAGCGCATGCGAATAGCGCCAGCGTCACATTCCTTATTTAGGCAAAACTGAAACCACAATGCATACTCCCAAACCAGTGAACCTCTTTCATCTTCCTGAAAAAACAGTCCAGAAAACAGAAAGAGACAATCATAGCATAAACTACAAACTCTAGGATCAAACAGTGAGAGTTATAAATAACCAGATGGCTAGAGGCAGAAGTAAGAACACTCCCAACAAAAATCAGGACACAATGACCTCACGAGCAACCCCACAAAACAATGGACACTTCAATTCACTAGATATACAAGAAAACAACCTCAAAACTATGTTTCTCCAGCTATTAGAGGCCCATAAAGATGAAATGAACAAGGCCCTCAGAGAACTAGCCAAAGAAATCGAGACAAAACAAGAGGAAACAAATCAAGCTCTCAGAGAAATGACCACGAAAATTGAGGGAAACAAAGAATAAATGCACAAATCTCTCAAAGAAATGTCCACACAAATAAAGGCAAATAAAGAAGAAATAAACAAAGCTCTCATAGAAATACAGGCAATTATAGCCAAAGAAGTAGAGGCACAATTAGTGATACATAGAGAGGAAACGGACAAAAAAAATAGAAGCTATCATTGAAAAGCAGGAATCCACATTCAAACAGATGAAGGAAATGGTGCAAGACATGAAAACAGAATTAGAATCAATAAAGAAAACACAAATAGAGAAAAACCAGGAGCTGGAGAACATAGAGAAAAGATCGGGAACTACAAAGGTAAGCATCACCAACAGAATACAAGAGATGGAAGAAAGAATCTCAGGAGCCGAAGATACACTTGTGGAAATTGACACGTCTCTCAAAGAAAAAATAAAATCAGAAAAGTTCCAAACACAAAACATCCAAGAAATGAAGGACACCATGAAAAGACAAATTCTAAGAATAATAGGAGTAGGAGAAAAAGAAGACATCAGGCTCAAAGGACAGGAAAATATTTTCAAGAAAATTATGGAAGAAAACTTTCCCAACTTAAAGAAGGAGATGTCCATAAACATGCAAGAGGCCTACAGAACACCAAGTAGGCTAGACCAGAAAAGAAATTCTTCATGTTACATCATAGTCAAAACACTGACCCTACAGAACAAAGAAAAAATTCTAAAAGCAGCAAGGGAAAAAGGCCAAGTAACATATGAGGGTAGACCTATCAGAATCACCAGATTTCTCAACAGAAACTATGAAAGCCAGAAGGGCCTGGACAGAAATCATACAGTCCTTAAGGGACCACAGATTCCAACCCAGACTACTATACCCAGGAAAACTTTCAATCAATACAAACAGAGAATTCAAAATATTCCACGACAAAACCAAATTTAAACAATATCTACATAGTAAACCAGCTCTACAGAAGTTACTAGAAGGGAAACTCCAAACCAAAGAAAACAACTACATCTAAGGAAACAGAGGAAATAGATAACTACACAACAAAAAAATCAAAAGAATACAAGCAATGAAACTCAGTAACACCACCAACCCCACATCAAAAGTAAGCAACAATTCTTGGTCACTAGTATCTATCAACATCAACGGACTCAACTCCCCAATAAAAAGACAGAGACTAACAGAATGGTTGGGGAAACAGGATCCAACATTCTGTTGTATCCAAGAAACACCCCTATGCAACAAAGATAAACACTACCTCAGAGTAAAGGGCTGGAACCATTTGTTTTTCAAGCAAATGGTTCCAGAAAACAAGCTGGAGTAGCCATCCTTATATCTAATAAAATAGACTTTCAACCCAAGTTAATAAAAAAAGATAAGGAAGGCCACTATATTATCATCAAAGGAAAAGAAGACATCAGGCTCCTCACCAAGAGAACATCACAATTTTGAATATCTATGCCCCAAATACAAGAGCACCTACATTCGTAAATGAAACAATATTAAAGCTTAAATCACACATTGATCCTAATACCTTAATAGTGGGAGACTTCAACACTCCACTCTCACCAAGGGACAGATCAACTAGACAGAAAACAAATAGCGAAATAAAAACACTTACAGAGTCCCTAAATCAAATGGACCTAATAGACATCTATAGATTTTTTCATCCAAACTCAAAAGAGTATACCTTCTTTTCAGCACCACATGGAACCTTCTCCAAAATAGACCATATAGTTGGTCATAAAGCAAGCCTCAACAGATACAAAAAGATTGAAATAATCCCTTGTATTCTATCTGACCACCATGGACTTAAGCTGGACCTCAACAACAACAGAGATAACAAACAGCCTACACGCACATGGAAACTGAACAACTTGTTACTCAATGACAGCTGGGTTAAGGAAGAAAGAAATAAATTAAAGACTTCCTAGAATTCAATGAAAATGAAGGCACAACATACCCAAATTTATGGGACACATTGAAAGCAGTGCTCAGGGGAAAATTTATAGCACTAAGTGCCTGCAAGAAGAAATTCATAACAGCACACACAAACAACTTAATGGCCCAACTGAAAACCCTAGAAAAAAAAGAAGCAGATACACCCAAGAGGAGCAGAAGGCTGGAAATAATCAAACTCAGGGCTGAAATCAATCAGTTAGAAACAAATAAAACTACTCAAAGAATCAATGAAACAAAAAGCTGGTTCTTTGAGAAAATCAACATGATAGACAAACCCTTAGCCAAACTAATTAAAAAGCAGAGAGAATCTATCCAAATCAGCAAAATCAGAAATGAAAAGGGTGACATAACTACAGACGCTGAGGAAATTCAAACAATCATTACGTCATACTACAAAAGCCTATATACCACAAAATTTGAAAACCTAAATGAAATGGACAATTTTCTTGATAGATTCCATCTTCCAACATTAAGTCAAGATCAGGTAGAAAGACTGAATAGCCCTATATCCCCCAAGGAAATTGAAGCAGTCATTCACAGTCTCCCCTCCAACAAAAGCCCTGGGCCAGATGGTTTCAGCGTGGAATTCTACCAGACCTTCAAAGAAGTGCTCACACCAATTCTCCTCAAACTATTCCACAAAATAGAAACAGAAGGTACATTACCAAACTAATTCTATGAAGCAACAGTCACCCTGATACCTAAACCACACAAAGACCCAACAAAAAAAGAAAACTTCACATCTATCTCTCTTATGAACATTGACGCAAAAATACTCAATAAAATACTTGCAAACCGAATCCAAGAACACATCAAAGATATCATCCACTGCGACCAAGTAGGCTTCATCCCAGGCATGCAAGGATGGTTCAACATACGGAAATCCATCAATGTAATCCACCACATAAACAAATAGAAGGAGAAAAAACACATGATCATCTCCTTAGATGCTGAAAAAGCATTTGACAAAGTCCAACACCCATTCATGTTTACAGTCTTGGAGAGATCAGGAATACAAGGCACATATCTAAACATAGTAAAGGCAATCTACAGCAAGCCTATAGCCAACATCAAACTCAATGGAGAGAAACTTAAATCAATCCCACTGAAATCAGGGACAAGACAAGGCTGCCCACTCTCTCCCTACCTCTTCAACATAGTACTTGAAGTCCTAGCCAGAGCAATAAGACAACTAAAGGAGATCAAGTGGATACAAATCGGAAAGGAAGAGGTCAAAGTGTCACTATTTGCAGATGATATAATAGTATACATGAGCGAACCCAAAGATTCAACCAGAGAACTTCTTCAGCTGATAAACACCTTCAGCAAAGTGGCAGGATACAAAATCAACTCAAAAAAATCAGAAGTCCTCCTGTATACCAAAGACAAAAGGGCCGAGAAAGAAATTAGGGAAACAACACCCTTCACTATAGCCACTAACCACATAAAGTACCTTGGGGTGACACTAACCAAGCAAGTGAAAGACCTGTTTGAGAAAAACTTCAAGTCTCTGAAGAAAGAAATTGAAGAAGATCTCAGAAGATGGAAAGATCTCCCGTTCTCATGGATTGGTAGGATTAACATTGTGAAAATGGCCATCCTGCCAAAAGCAATATACAGATTCAATGCAATCCCCATCAAAATACCAACTCAATTCTTCACAGACCTTGAAAAAAAGATTCTCAGCTTCATATAGAGAAACAAAAAACCCAGAATCTCCAAAACAATCCTGTACAACAAAAGATCATCTGGAGGTATCTCCACCCCCGATCTCAAGTTGTACTACAGAGCAATAGTAATAAAAACTGCGTGGTATTGGCATAAAAACAGAAAGGAGGATCAATGGAACCGCATAGAAGACCCAGAAATAAACCCATACACCTATGAATACTCGATTTTTGACAAAGAATCCAAAACCATTCAATGGAAAAAAGACAGGATCTTCAACAAATGGTGCTGGTCCAAGTGGATGTCTACATGCAGAAAAATGAAAATAGATCCATATTTATCACCCTACACAAAACTGAAGTCCAAGTGGATCAAAGACCTCAACATAAAACCAGATATTCTAAAGCTGTTAGAAGAAAAAGTGGGGAACAGCCTAGAACTCATTGGCACAGGAGACAACTTCCTGAACAGAACACCAACAGCACAGGCTCTAAGAGCAACAATCAATAAATGGGACCTCATGAAATTGAAAAGTTTCTGTAAAGCAAAGGAAACCGTCATCAAAACAAATGACTGCCTACAGATTGGGAAAGGATCTTCACTAACCCTTTATCTGACAGAGGACTAATATCGAGTATATACAAAGAACTAAAGAAGCTGAAAAGCAGCAAACCAAGTAATCCAATTAAAAAATGGGGAACAGAGCTAAACAGAGAATTCTCGAAAGAGGAATATCAAATGGCAGAGAAACACTTAAAGAAATGTTCGACCTCATTAGCCATCAGGGAAATGCAAATCAAAACGACCCTGAGATTTCACCTTACACCCATCAGAATGGCCAAGATGAAAAACTCAAGTGACAACACATGCTGGAGAGGTTGTGGAGAAAGGGGAACCCTCCTCCACTGCTGCTGGGAATGTAAACTGGTACAACCACTCTGGAAATCTATCTGGCGCTTTCCAAGATAATTAGGAATAGTGCTGCCCAGCTATACCACTGCTAGGTATATACCCAAAGTTTGCTCAAGTATACAAAAGGGATACTTGCTCAACTATGTTTATAGCAGCTTTATTTGTAATAGCCAGAACCTGGAAACAACCCAGATGTCTATCAACGGAGGAATGGGTACAGAAATTGTGGTATTTTTACACAATGGAATACTACTCATCAATCAAAAAGGAGGAAATCATGAAATTTGCAGGCAAAGGGTGGGATCTAGAAAAGATCATTCTGAGTGAAATATCCCAGAAGGAGAAAGACAAACACGGTATATACTCACTTATATAGACCTATAAGATATGACAAACATAATGAAATCTATACACCCAAAAAAGTTTATCAAGAGAGTGGACATGGGGTAAGATGATCAATCCTCGTTTAGAAAGACAGATGGGATGTGCATTGAACGTATGACAGGAGTCTACTGAGCACATCTGAAAGACTCTAACTAGCAGTGTTGTCAAAGCAGATACAAAGACTCATGACCAAACCTTCGGCAGAGTACAGGGAATCATATGAAAGATGGGGAGTTAGTATGATGGGGAAAGGATAGGAGCTCTACAAGGACCAAATATATCTGGGCACAGGGTCTTCTCAGAGACTGTCATTCAACCAAGGACCGTGTATGGATATAATCTAGAACCTCTGCTCAGATGTAGCCTGTGGTAGCTCAGTAGCCAATTGGTTTCCCATAGTGAGGGGAACAACGACTATTTCTAACAGGAACTCAATGACTGGCTCTTTGGCCTCCCCACCCCCCAAGGGAGGAGCAGTCCTGTTAGGCCACAGAGGAGGGCTTTGCAGCCAGTCCTGAAGATACCTGATAAAACAGGATTGGGTGAATGGGGAGGAGGTCCCCCCCTATTAGTGGAGTTGGAAAGGGGCACGGTGGAGATGAGGGAGGGAGGAAGGGTGGGATTGGGAGGGAATAAGGGAGCAGGACACAGCTGGGATACAGAGTTAATAAAATGTAACTGATAAGAAAAAAATAAAATTAAAAAAATAAAGATCATATATAAAGGTAAAAAAAATGAGGAAATCATGAACTTTGCAGGCAAATGGTGGGATCTAGAAAAGATCATTCTGAGTGAGGTATCTCAGAAGGAGAAAGACACACATGGTATATACTCACTTATATAGACCTATAAGATATGATAAACATAATGAAATCTATATACCTAAGAAGATAAACAAGAAAGAGGACACGGGGTTAGATGATAAATCCTCACTTAGAAAGACAAATGGGATGTGCATTGGATATAGGAGAAAACAAGTAACAGGACAGGAGCCTACCACAGAGGGCCTCTGAAAGACTCTACCTAGCAGTGTATCAAAGCAGATACTAAGATTCATAACTAAACTTCCCTAGCTTTCATTATTGGGTTATGATTCCTAAGTTATTTGTATTGCCATGTGATTTTTATTACCTCTGTTTTTTACTTTTAATACATATCATTTTTACTTAGCTTTGAAAATTAACTATGCAAAATATCTTAAGTAATTAAAAAAAAAACTCTTTTGACCCCTTAATTTTAACAGCTTAAGGAAGATAAAAATACGCACACAGTTGAGCTGAATTGAAAGAAACATCTTATTTTGTAAATACAGACAGAAAAATAGAGTTTGCAGGCTGAATCTCAAGCAATGCACATTATTCCGTTTAAACCATATGACTAAGGCACCAATTATCTTTTGGAAATATATTCAAACTACCAGAAAAAAAATATTCAAGAAGAAGAAAAAATAAGCTCATAACCAACAAAACCCTAAACAGAAATTTAGAGAGCAAAAACAAGTACCTTTGTTGTATCTGTAACTGCCTCTGAAGTATTCATAAAATCACATTCACCTACAAAGATGTTGGCTTGAAACAATTTAATATTCCAATTGTTAAAGAGTTCAGTGAAACAGATTATTTAAGCAACAAACCTTAAAGCTTAATTCTTATAAATTATGTTTCCTCTTCCCTCTGAGTTTTATTTCATGATAACACCATTTCTAAATAGCATTGGTTTGGGTGCCATAATTATGAAAGGAACAAACTAGGCACTTAGATGTTTTGTTGCCTGGGCAAAATCCAATCTCATCTAGAAAGTAACATAGGTTATTTTATGGCAAGTACCCTTAAGTCTTTTCTGCATCAAACACTGATTTTAGAAATAGGATGTAGCTGTAACAGTGAAGGAAATCTAGGGCAAAGATTAATATTTCTTTGCATATAACCTTCTTATAAAATAACAGAATTAATATATCTTGCAAACACAGCACAATCAGTAGTGATTGGGAGACAGAGATGAGTTATAAAATAAAAAATAAGACAAAATATATAATGTGCTGGGAGCCAAGGCTATTTACTGAAGCCAAAGTCAAATAGTGAGCCAAAGCTATTTAGTAGAGACAAAGCTATTTATTGAAGCCAAAGCCAAATAGTGAGCAAAGGTCATTTAGTGGAGACCTAAAGCTATTTAGTGAAAGAGTTACTTAGGACCCTAAATCATGAGTGATAGATTTGTGAAGACATCCGTCTGTTAGTTTTAGAGCATCCGTGAGATATCTTAAGGAAACATCCTTATGGTATCTTGCAGGTGCAATATTCAACCCATGAAAGCACTCCTTCCTATCTCCTGCAGCAGTAATTTAGCCTTCCCCCTTTTCCTGCCTTCTCCCTATATAAGCTGGGTAAAAATTTCTAATAAACAAGGCCTTGATCGGACAAACAGTCTTAGCCTTCATTCCTTATGTCTCTTGTCCTCCCCTCTATTTCTTCGACCCCCTTCTTTAGGAACCTGTTGAAGTCCCATGGGTTGGGACACAATGAAACAAATCTTTCAAATATCAGAAGCTTATTGTAAATGGCAGCCCATTCATATTCCATAACTTAAAATTGATTGCTAATTTTATATCTAACAAAATTTCTGGTTTCCTACTTTGGAAATGAATCTGCTTCCCTTGAGCTAAGATACCTATTTGTAATTGTAGTATAGAAAACACAACTTCTAGTTCTTTAAAAAAATTATTACATTTATTTAGTGTGTGTACATGGTGGGAAAATGTAGGAGTATGTGTGTACCATGGTGTGTTTGTGTGTGTGTGTGTGTGTGTGTGTGTGTAAGGAGGTCAAAGAACAATTTGGTGGAGTCAGTTCTCCTTTTCCATCAGACATAAAAATCAGGTTGTTGGCTTAGTGGCAAATGCTTTTACCTGATTTCGTTATTCTTAAGGCAAACAAAAATCAGTTTTGTGGGTTTAACTACTATTTCTGTCTGTATTATTATGTACACTAAATAGTCCTTTTTTCTTTCTTTCTTCCTTCTTTTTGGTTGGTTTAAATTCTCCTTTGGGGTAGAACTAGTAGAAGACAGGTGATATAAAGTGGGAAAGGAAGATCATGGGGAGGAAGATTCAAGTGCTGAGGAGGAGGGTAATGCAGAAGAGTATGTAATCACACACACACACACACACACACACACACACACACACACACACAAATTTGGAGTTATACTGCACAAGGCAAAATGTTCGTCCCAGAAGCCACTGTTTGCCAAATAAGCAACCCAGTTCTAGGTTTGTGATACTTCCCTAACTTTGTTGGTCATGGTTATCCTAGAGACAACCTAAAAATATAGAATACTCCCACCACTCCTGATCATCATCAGAACCTGATTCTAATAGTGCTGTTGCAGAACACCACTCATTTTGTTTATAGGACATGGAGAATTAAGCTGGTACTACCCAGAGAGCTCCAGCCCCTTTCCCTGCTGGTATCTATCTTTCATACTATCACAAGGTGCTGTTCAGGATGCTAGAGGAAAAAGATATCAACAATTTTATCTAGCTCTGAACTCTGTGAATAGCCTAATGATATATGTTCATAGATGGTACAACATTGGCACAAATTCTATATGGGTGACCAACTTTTTGATGGGATTTAAAGCCCAGTCCACAAGAAGAAACACACATCTTGTACTGTAAGTCTGACAAAAACCAACCAACCAACAAACAAACAAACAAGAAAAACATGGTTGGAGAAGCTCACAGGTCCCAGGGGCGAACCTACTACTATTATTTTGCTGTATATATGATATCAAGCTGTCCTCTAAACACACATATTCTTATACCTATACACCTCTCAATCTCCATCAAAGAAGCTTCTTTTTGCTGTAAGCAGAGATAATGTAGAAACTCACAACTGGTAAAAGTAAAGAGTCAGTAGTCATAAATGAGACATAAATATCACATCCTTTCTCCCCCAGGCTCAGTAAACATCTTAGAAGAGAAAGAAGAAAGGTTTCAAGATCCAGAGGTCAAGGGAGGAGGTGGGTAAAATGGTGTCTTCTAGGCATGGCAGAACCACAGCATCTGTGGGTACCTGCATAAGACTTGCATAACATCAAGCCAGTCAATATTCTAGCATTAAGTGGAGAGAACGCTCATGAGGGCCCACCTCTAGCTGAGGAGCTACCGAAAGTTGATGGCTTCCCAGGGATTGAGAGTCAGCTTTCTTTGAGAGTGTGGCCACTGGTGTGTAAACCATGCTGCAGCTGCACCCATGCATGTATAAACAGCACAAACTGGATCCAAGTTGGATGTTTATAAAAAAGAGAGAAAATGTGAAGTTGGGAGAGTTTGAAAGGTGATTTTTGAGGAGTAAGAAGGAGAAGTAGGGGTGAATATATCAAAATATATTATGCATTATGAGGTTCTCAAATAATAAAATATATTAATAATAATAAAATAAAAACATTTTTGACAAGAAGAAACCTCCTTTTTAAAAAAGGATACATTGAGTCTAGGGATACATGCATGCTATACAAGTGTAGTAATATTGAGCCATAGCACTGACCCTTTTTATTTTTTTTAATTTTTAAACAGGATCTCCTTTAGTTACTTAGGCTGTGCTTAAACTTGTAATCTTTCTGCCTCAACCTCCCAGGTAGGTGAAGTTACAGGTCCTGGCTTTACCAGCTTTTATTTGCAATTCTGGAATTAGGTAATGCATCATTATATCAAGTAGACTAAATACTCCCAGAACTCATTACTTACCATTAAAAACTTAGAAATTAAGAAAAAAAATCAAGAACTATTTAGATATATTTACATATGCTTTGATGATCTGTAGAAAATATTTCCCTATTTAAACACATTAAGGCATAAATCCAGTTTTGCTTTTCTTGACATTCTATAGCAGTAGTTCTCAACCTTCCTAAGGCTGTGACATTCTATAGCAGCAGTTCCTCATGTTGTGGTGATCCCCCAACCATAAAATTATTTTCTTTGCTACTTTGTAATTGTAATTTTGCTACTGTTATGAATTGTAAAGATCTGCATTTTTTCAATGGTTTTAGGCAACCCCTGTAAATGGTCATTTGACCCCCAAAGAACTGGGACCCTCAGGTTGAGAACCACTGTTCTATAGTCTTATAATTCATTTGTAAGGTAACTTAAAATAAAGTAAGGCATCTCTAATAGTGCTTTCTAGTCTTGGGACCACTTTGCCTCAAGCTAAGCTAAGGGAGTTCAAATTTCCTATATTCAGTAGCTTCAGAAATTTTCTGGTAGCATTTCTTTATTATATAATAAAAAAACCAAAAGGCCAATGTTTTAAAGTGGTTGGTCAGAATTTTATAAAACATGTTTATACATCTAGGTTTTAGTGAAACGTATTAAACTGTGGAACATTCTTAAGGACACCTAGTTAAAATTTGGACAGAACTGATGCTTACACATAATCCCAATTACTTCTGGAAGCATTTGTCCTTTGTAATGCATTTTTATGTCCTCATAGGCCCTATGACATAGGACAAATTTCCTGAAGTCCTTTCTGTGATCAGATTAAGATTTGTTGATTTAGACTGAGATTTAGACTTTAAAAGTTTTTTTTTTTTTAAATCTTTTATTTATTTTTTATTAATTACACTTTATTCATTTTGTATCCCCCCATAAGCCCCTCCCTCCTCCCCTGCCAATCCCACCCTCCCTCCCCTTTCTGCATGCATGCCACTCCCCAAGTCCACTGATAGGGGAGGTCCTCCTCTCCTTCTTTCTGATCTTAGTCTATCAGTTCTCATCAAAAGTGGCTGCATTGTCCTCTACTGTGGCCTGGTAAGGCTGCTCCCCCCCCAGGGGGAAGTGATCAAAGAGCAGGCCAATCAGATTATGTCAGAGGCAGTCCCTCTTCCCATTACTATGTAACCCACTTGGACATTGAACTGCCATGGGCTACACCTGTGCAGGGGTTCCAGGTCATCTCCACAAATAGTCCTTGGTTGGAGTAGGAGTCTCTGGGAAGTTCCCTGTGTTCAAATTATCTTGTTCTGTTGCTCTGCTTGTGGAGTTCCCGTTCCCTCTAGCTCTTACTATTTCCCACTTCTTACATAAAATTCCATTCACTCTGCCCATCAGTTGGCCATCAGGCTCAGCATCTGCTTTGACAGTCTATACTGCAGAAGCTTTCAGAGGCCCTCTGTGGCAGGTTTCAAGGTTGTTTCCTGTTTTCTTCTGGCTTTCAGAGGCCCTCTGTAGCGGGTTCCGAGGTTGTTTCCTATTTTCGTTTTCTTCTGATGTACATCCTCTTTGCCTTTCAGGATGGGGATTGAACATTTTAGTTAGGGTCCTCTCTTTTGCTTAGTTTGTTTAGATGTACAGCTTTTAGTGGGTTTATTCTATATTGTATGTTTATATGAGTGAGTATATACCGTGAGTGTCTTTTTGCTTCTGGGTCAACTCACTCAGGATGATCCTTTCCAGGTCCCACCATTTACCTGCAAATTTCATGATTTCCTTATTTTTCATTGCTGAGTAATACTCCATTGTATAGATGTACCACAGTTTCTGCATCCATTCTTCAGTTGAGGGGCATCTGGGTTGTTTCCAGCTTCTGGCTATTACAAATAAAGCTGCTACAAACATGGTTGAACAAATGTCCTTGTTGTGTACTTGAGCAAATTTTGGGTATATGCCTAGGAGTGGTATGGCTGGATCTTGAGGAAGCGCTATTCCTAGTTGTCTGAGAAAGCGCCAGATTGATTTCCAGAGTGGTTGTACCAGTTTACATTCCCACCAGCAGTGGAGAAG
>NW_026594263.1:551969-561916 GCF_907164565.1 Psammomys obesus | reverse complement strand
AATCTGTAGGCAGTCGCTTTGTTTTGATGACGGTGTCCTTTGCTTTAAGTCACCAGGTTTGTTAAAATTACCCAATGCACTTTTTCTCATTGTTTAGGTAAGTTTATTATAGCTATGAAAGAATGAAACAACCACCTCTGTTATTTAAAAATCAAATGCACTGGCTTTTTTTTTTTTAAGTGTTGGGTATTTAATACTGGATATTACCCATGGTAACAGCTGGTCTACCACTGAACTATGTCCTTAGTCCCTATCTTTTGTTTTAAAAAAACTTTCTCTTCTCTTAATTTTTATGATGTACCATAGATATAGCTAGATATATATAGACAATACTAAAATGGTTCAGAATTCTTCACCATTGCCAAGATGAAAATCTTCAGTTATGGGTAGATGAGATGGCTCAGCAGGTTAAAGGTGCCTGTTACAAGGCTGATGACCTGAGTTCAATCACCAGGACTCAAATAGTGGAAGCAAAGAATGGACATCCACATAAAAATTATGACATGCACCTATGCATGAGCACATGCGCAATGCACATGAACACACACAAATCAGTGAAAATGAAACATGAAAATTCAAAAACATATTTCTATGCAAATTGCTATCCTGATTAGTAAGTATTCTGAACATATCTCTATTAAAGCCTCTAAAATGAGTAAGAAAAAGTAGAAATCCTTAGCATTCTGATGGATTTGGAGAAATGGTCAACATTTTGAAATAAAAATCTTTTCTTGACAATGGAGGACACTCAGTTACCAAAGGCACATGAGACTCCCAAGAAAAATTTGTAGTTCCTTCCACTTTAGAAAGACAGATATATTAAGGGAAAGGGAAAGATACTCAGAATACTAGATCTAGCATAGTTTAAATCTGAAATGAAGAAGACAGGACAAATTTGATATAATTGGGAATGTAGGAGTATTAAGAGAGTAATTATCAAGACTGATGAAATTTTATTTGTGCTCTAGCATTAAGCTAAGAAATATCCTGGATAAAAGATCATTCTGAGTGAAGTATCCCAGAAGGAGAAAGACAAACTTGGTATATACTCGCTTATATAGACCTACAAGACATGATAAACATAATGAAATCTACACACCTAAAGAAGATAATCAAGAAAGTGGACACAGGCGAAGGTGATTAATCCTCATTTAGAAAGACAAATGGGATGTGCATTGAACTTATGACAGGAGTCTACCACAAAAGGCATCTGAAAGACTCTACCTAGCAGTGTTTCAAAGCAGACACTAAGACTCATAACCAAACCCTCGGCAGAGTGCAGGGAATCATATGAAAGAAGGGAAGTTAGTATGATATGGAAAGGATAGGAGCTCTACAAGGACCAAATATATCTGGGCACAGGGTCTTTTCTGAGACTGACACTCAACCAAGGACCATCTATGGATATAACCTAGAACTTCTGCTCGGATGTGGCCCATGGTAGCTCAGTAACCAAGTAGTTTTCCAAAGTAAGGGGAACACATACTTTGGGAAAGACAAATTCTCCATAGCCTACATAAAGCTTTGGCATCTGGAACAGAGAGGACACACATACGATACTGTAGTTTTTTGAAGAAAAGGCTGCATTATAATTGAATTATCATATCATTTTCAGTCCTCACAAAGTGGTCGAAAGCCAATCTTGATTATTTACCTTTGAATCTTTAATTAAGATAGAAATGGTTACGCTTTGTACATTTTATAAATATGTAAAAGCACACAGCTCTTGGATTCAGAATTGAAAATTTGTTTGAATTCAGTCTGTCTACATTTTCTTTTTTTTTTTAATTTTATTTTTCTTTTTAGTTACATTTTGTTAACTCTGTGTCCCGCTGTATCCCGCTCCCTCTTTCCCTCCCCAACCCCACACTCCCTCCCTGGTCTCCTCCCTGCCCCTTTCCAAGTCCACTGATAGGGGAGGACATCCTCCCCTTTCATTTGACCCTGTTTTATCAGGTATCTTCAGGGGTGGCTGCAAAGTCCTCCTCTGTGGCCTAACAGACTGCTCCTCCCTTGGGGGGGGGGGTGTCAAACAGCCTGCCCTTGAGATCCTGTTAGAAATAGTCAGTCTGTCTACATTTTCTTGAGAGACATATTAAAAATAACTGTTGGGCTCCTAACAACTCTTTGTTCAGAGTATTTATTATCTCTATTATTTTTATAATTTAAAACTTAGAGCAAAATAATCCTGTGTATTTAAAATTATATTTATTATTGTGCGTGTGTGTGTGTATACATGTATGTGTGTATAGAAATCATAGGACAACTGTGGACTTAGGTTTTAGGAATCAAATTTAGGTTGCCATGTTTGTATGGCAAGTATGGCAAGTGCCTTTACTGCTAAGTCATCTCATTGTCCCCCTCCCCTAATATTTTGTTAGTAAACACCTATGCCACTCTTTTGTTTGGGACCAAATTATGTTAATAAAGCTGAACAATTAGGTATTAAAAATTGTAATCTGATTTACATTGCTACCTCTGTACTAATAAGAGGAAATGTTTTTATTTTTCTTTCATTTTATCTGATGAATATGGGTGTTTTTCCCGTACATTATATATGTGCACCATGTGCACTTAATAACCTCAGAGGTCAGAAGAGGGTGGCAGATCCCCTGGAACTGGAGTTATCCATGGTTGTGAACTACCCAATATAGGTGCTGGGAAATGAATCAAGGGCAGCCAGTACTCTTAACCACTGAGCCATCTCTCTAGCCCCAATTAAAGAGAACACTTAAGGTCTTGTTAATTTCTCAAATACAGATTGAGTTAAAAGGCAAGTTATATGAACATACAAGGTATGCTTATTGAAAAACAGCAAAGACAGCAGAAAGATCAGATTATAGTATTTCTTAAAGAATTAGCTCCTAAGCACTTTAAACTCGTTGAGTTTTACTTCTGAGATAGTATAGAGAATATAATTTTTTTAGATTTAGACTTATAACAGGAAATATAGGTATGAATAAGAAAATTATTATGGATTCCTTTTGAAAGAACAGACTATTCTAAACACAAAGCTTTCTTCAAAATTATGTGACTGCTATAGAGATTACCTCTGTACTAACAACGTCCTGAGTTGAAGCTGCCCGGCATTTGAGCCTGAGTTTTGACACCAGTTGCTCAAAGTCTTTAACCTCATTGAAACGAAAAGCTGTTTTTCCTTTGATGCTAATCATGACAGATCTGTTGGAGTCATCAGTTTTATCTACAGCTAAGACCTGGAGAATAAAAAGATAATTAAGTGAATCACATTTTCTCTTAGTGCTGACACATTCAGATATGTGTTTGGCTGACTCTGTTATGGCTGAAAGTTTTGCTCTGTGGTGTGACTTAATAAGAGAGGGATTTGCAAATGGGAATTATTTAATGATTGTACAAAACTCCTCGATTCAAGTTACTTTACCTTTCAAGGAAAAAGCTGAATTAACATGGCCTTTAAAATTATCAATATAAACAAAACATTCAGTGATGAATACTACATTTTGACTGAGATGAAAGTTACCAATTCCATTCTTTTTGATCAAATACATCAAATATTATAGTCTAAAATTTGGTAACCATATCTTAGGGATCAGAATGATCAAATTTATTTTGTGTTACCCTAAACCATTGGTTCTCAATATGTGGGTCCTAGCCCCTTTAGTGGAGCAAACAACTCTATCGCAGGGGTTGCATATCGGATATACTGTTTATCATATATTTATGTGACAATTCATAACAGCAGCAAAATTAGTTATGAAATAGCGACAAAATAATTTTATGATTCAGGGTCACCACAACATGAGAAACAGTATTAAAGGGTCACAGCATTAGGAAGGTTCAGAACCACTGCCCTAAAACTTTACCTGCTTCTTAAAATTTTCCACTTTCACTTTTTGCAAAGCTTTACCAAAAGGAATTTAAAAATATGTCACAAGCTAGTATTTTTATCTTGAAGAGTAATTTTGTACCTAAATGATTAAATTGCTAAAAGTATACATGTATTGAGCCTTTCACTAATTCACAGAATTACAGGATGTTCTATAAATTAAAAACTTATATGTACCAAATTTATATTACCTCTCGTAATGGGATGATTACACTACATAGATTACCATCCTGGCTAGCAAAGCAGATGTAATTTTCTGAAATGCACATTTTTCCGTGAGTACTGAAGTGGCTGAATGGTACCCATAAGAAACATTCATGTACTTCTTTCAAAGTCTCTTCTTTGGGTAGCCTAAAAAAAGCTTTGAATTGCTCGCTGTGGGCTCGATATTCCAACCCTCTGTAGAAAAGAAAAAGACAGGAGAGAGGGGCTCAAATGATGAATTCTAAAGTATGTACATACCTATATTGATTAACCTATATAAACTATAAAGCATAAAAATTAAACATGAAGTGGTAGGTTCTTCAATGAATTCTTAAAGGGAAAAATAACATGAATTCTCAGTAACTTCATTTATTGATTTTCCCAATCTCATTTTATTCACAGACTAAGATACACAAAATTTAGAGATAATATAGGTCTCAAAATGATGTGTTTGGGTGATTTTATGATAAATTAATAATATGTTCCTATGGCTAAAACAACCTTGGGATGCAGTAATTCACATATTTGGTTATTAGAAAATTGAGCAATTATACAAATAAAATTAAATAATGAAAATTGGGGCATTGAAGTTTAAAGAAGAAGAGCATATTATAAAACAGAGTATCAAGATTCAGTTAGGCAAACATGATTGTTTAAAAACATCCAAAATCAGAGCAGGAAAAAACAACAGTGCTTGCACCATTCTGGGCATAGGACAGGAGCTGATAAACAGAGATGAATCTTGTTAACTGAAAAATATATCAATACAAAGCTGTTGCTCTAAATAGCATGATTTTTCTAGGGGCATTAAAAACCTTGTGCTAAGCAGCAATGCCATCTGGGGTAGTAAGAAAATTATGCAAGTTCTAACTCAGAGCCAACAAAATTGAAACTAAATCCACCCTTCCTGTATCTACTGTTTGAAAATGTAGTACTTCTTTGTGTCTGACAAAATAATATATTTATATCCAGAAAACCTTGTAAATTTTTACTCTACTTACATTGTAATTTGCTGGGATATTCCATTATTATATAAATGGATGATTAATCACAGTCCATTTTTCTGGATAGAAAAAATTCTGTGACATTATTATAAAAGAAAAATAAGTATGTTGTGTTAAGCCCTTTTTTTTGCAAGCTTTTTTAAATTTCTGGAATAAAACATATGAACGGATATACACTAGATGCTTGCAATTGTGCTTCCAGATTGTTTACATTATATAGCACGTGTTGGTAAAGCAAACAGAAGCAATAAAAATGCTCCACTTAAAAAATGTGATCTCAAACTGTAATTAATAAAAAAATAAACAAAAAAAATGTGCTCTGAAGACTTTCTTAGTAATTTATTCTTAACTTGCTAGAAAAAGCAGTCTAGACATATGTGGCACTTAATATGCTCAGTTATATAAAGATAAAATTTACTATACCTCATTTAAATAAAGACAGTAATATATACACTCATTGATACATGATCTCTTAGGTCATATTTTAAGAAAAATGAATTTACTGTTAATTTTTAAAATTTTGGATTTTTTTCCTTTATTTTATTTACTTTTCTGTATATGAGTGTTTTGTTCGCATGTGGTCGGTGCACCCTGTGCACACATTAACTAAAGAGGCCAGAAGAGGGTACTGGAACCACTGTGACTCATGTTACAGATGGCTGTGAGCCACCAAGTGATGCTGGGAATTGAACCGGGGTCTTCTGTAAAAACAGCCAGTGCTCTGAACCATTGAGCCATCTCTCAATGCCCCGAGTTTTATTTTTAATTAAAATATTATATCAACACTCCCTCCAACCTCAACCCTTTCCATCCCCATCACCCTCTCTCGAATTCACCTCTTTTTCGTTAATTATTATGTATTTGTTTGTAGTGATGTATGGATAAATACATAAATACAACTTGCTGAGTCTGATTAGTATTACTTCTATGCATACAGTTTTAGGGTTGGACACTTGCTACTAGTAACGTATTATGGGCTCTTCCCTGAGGAAGACTAATTCTCTTTCTCAGCAGTCATTACGTACTTGTAATTCTTCACCTAGGAGTGGGTTTCTGTAAGGGAAAATAAAATTAGCTTTAAAAGAACATTTCAGGACCAGACGAAAGGGGAAGAGGTCCTCCCCAATCCGTGGACTTGGAAAGGGGCAGGGAGGAGATGAGGGAGGGACGGTGGGATTGGGAGGGAATAAGGGAGCAGGATACAGCTGGGATACAGAGTTAATAAAATGTAACTAATAATAATAATAAAAAATAAAATAATAATAAAAAAATAAAAAAGAACATTTCAAGTGGTCAATCAAGGAAAAATTACAATAGCAAATGCTTAGCAATAATGTAATAAGAAGTGAAATTTTAAGTTCTTTTTATTTATGTGAATGTGGGTATACTCATGTCAGTTTAGGTGGACCATTTGTGTGCAGATATTTGAAGAGGTCAGGGCATGTAGATCCCTTGGAACTAGAGTTACAAGTGGCTATGAATCACCTGATATGGATGCTAGGAACTGAACACAGATCTTCTGTAAGAGCAGTAAATGCTCTCAATCACCAAGTCATCTCTCCAGCATTAAATAATTTTCCAAATTGATATATTTATTTATTTTTATTGTATGAATGTTTTGCCTGCATGTATGACTGCTCACCAAGTGTGTACCTGGTTACTGTGGTTGTCAGAGAAAGAATCAAATTCCTTGGAATAGGAGTATTTGTGGCTGCTAGCCACTGTAGAGATGCTGGAAATCAAACCCAAGTCCTCTGAAAGGGCAGCTAGTGCTCTTAACTTCTGAACCATCTCTGAGCCTTAAATCTGAATAAAATAGTTCATTTACAAATCATGTACAGACCTAACTTTAGTAATACAGTGTAAAAAAATTGTCTCATTAATCTAATTTCTAGAAAAGCAGATGTACAAAGTAATCTTAATGCATTTTAGGAATAATTTAGGAGCCATGTGAGAAATGACTACCCAATTAGGGCTCAGCATCACTTATCCTAGTCTATCCACAGGACTCTGAATTAGGTTTCTCTTAAATTTTCCCAGTCTATATCCTCATCTTCCTTACCAAAAGCAGCTTTCACTAGCTATTTCTGGATCCTTTCCTTTCTTCCTCTTTTTGGCAAGTTCCTTTCAGCCAACTGTTTAAGTGTTGAGCAGAATGTAAGGCTCTGTTCAGTTTCAGCAAACTGAATTTAATTGTAAACAATGATCAGTCTGATTTTTTTTTCCTTCTAGAAGACAAGGTCTCCTTGTGTAGTCCAGGCTGGACTAGAACTAATTAAGGATCCTCCTGCCTCAGCCTTCTAAGTGCTGGAATTATATATACATGTCCCCATTCCAACCTGGTCAGATACTTCTGATGTAGGTACTAATCTTTTCTTAATTAGTGACTGACAAGAGAGGGCCCAGCCCATTATAGGTGGTACCATATTTGGGCAGATGGTCCTGGGTACTATAAGAAAGCAGGCTGAGTAAGCCACAGGGAACCAGCCAGTAAGCAGCACTCCTCTATGGCTTCTGCATCACCTCCTGCTTTCAGGTTCCTGCCGTGTTTGACTTCCTGCCTGACTTCCTTCAGTGATGACCATGGTGTTTCATTTCAGCAACAGAAATCCTAACTAAAACATACTCTTATATACATATTATTTAAGTTAAAAAATAATTTCCAAACCTAATTTCTGTTATCTCTCAGAAGTAAATTTCATGGAGGAGCAAGAGTTCTGAAACATATTCAAATAAACTTAGAAATATATACATCAATTATCAATCCCAGAGAAAAACTGTCATATAACACAGGATAGCTAACTCTTAATGTTAATCAATGTTATACCATTCTTATAGCCAAGTAATACTTTAAAAGATAAATACTGGGGCCAGTGAAATGGCTCGGAGGGTAGAGGTGCTTGCTTCCAAGCCTCAGGACCCTAGTTTAATTCCCAGAATCCACATGGTTGGAAAACAAGAACTGACAGTTGCAAGCTATCCTCTGACCTCTGTACCCGTGCCTTGGCATGCATGACTCCCCATACTCCCAAAAGATAAGTGAAAATAGAAGTAAATATTAATATTTAAATACCTTTTAGTAATTTGTAGAGGATCGTCAAGTACTGGGTCATTATCAAATGTTTCCTTATCAAAAAGCCTCTTTATAGCATAGTTTGCCAGTTGTTCCATAAGCAGGTATGTTTCATTAATGTGCAAAAACATTGAAAAATAGTGATTCTCTCCTTGGGAACATACATGAATACTCTCTGTTAGTATAACAGTTGAAGTCTTTTCAAGTTTTGAGATTGCATCCCAGGAGATAATGAGTTTAACTGCAAATAAGAGTTGTAAGTAACTGCAATTAAATTCTCAATATTGATTTATGTTCATAATTCAGTTTTTTTTTTATCATGACCACTGACAAAATGCTACAGTACTTTAAAGGTCAAAGAATGGTCAAATATATATATATATATATATACACACACACACATATACATATAAAATAGTCAGTGATTCTAAAAACATATATGTTCTTGGGTTTTTTTGTTTTGTTTTCAATGGTTCTGGGATTGAACCCAAGGCTTGATACATGCCAGACATGGGCACTACTACTGAGTTATCTATCCAATACTTGGAACATATATCATTTTAAAGAAATTTGAAAAGGTTTCAATATTTTTAAATCCATTTCTTCCTTCCTCCCTCCCTTTCTCCCTCCCTTCCTCCTTCCTTCCTTTCTTCCTTCCTTCCCTTCTTTCTTTTTTTTTAAGACAGGGTTTCTCTGTGTAGCCTTGGCTGTCCTGGACTCACTTTGTAGACCAGGCTAGCTTCAAACTCACAGAGATCCTCCTGCCTCTGCCTCCCTGAGTGTTGGGATTAAAAGCATGTGCTACTGTGCCTGGATCTGTTTCTTTATATATAATTCTCTAACCATATAACCATTGATTTAAAAGCTATACATATGCTGTAAGTAGTACAATTTGATTCTTTGTGGCTACAAAATGAGATGAAGTACAATGGTTAATAGTTTTATGCTGTATGTTTAAAGCAGGAATTAAAACACCCATTAAATCCCGCATAGTGGAGCATGCCTGCAATCCTAGCACTCGGGCAGGTAGAGGCAGACAGATCCCTGTAAGTTCAAGGCCAGCCTGGTCTACAAAGTGAGTCCAGGACAGCCAAGGCTACACAGAGAAGCCCTGTCTTGAAAAAAAAAATCAACAACAACAACAACCACAAAGAAAACAAACTACAAATTCAAGTAAGTGGGTAGCTTCTAACAAAGTAACAGTACTTATATAACAGATGCTTAGCATTTAAAAAATTGTTCCCTGTGTTGCATAAAGAGCCTTAAAAGGATTCTTTCTGTGGTTGAAACCTCTTTGAAGTGTGTATAATTTAATTACTTTTAATATCAATCCCATTACTGTATATACAACCTAATGCCAGTGAGTTGAAAGGACAGAAGGAAAATTGAAAGCCATGATAAGCAATAAACAAACACTTACTTTCTGATCCTAGCAAGAAAGAATAGAAGCTCAGAAAGTTGGTACTTAGATAGAGCCAACCCTGACAAGGAACCCGTCCTTTCCAATAACTGCAGGAATAATATGTTACTAGTTTTTCCTGCTCTGGTAAACCAAAAGATTTTTCAAATTTCAAAAGGGCTTCTCGAAATTTCTCAGGATCATCTTCTTTAGCAAAAGAATGTTTTCCCTCTTCAGCAATTAGTCCCTAGAAGAGATAAAATATCTTCTGAAAAATTATTACCTATCAACAAAAATATTTTTCATATTTAAATTTTAGTTGATCCAACAGACCTATATGGATGCATGGGTTGTGGTGTGTGTGTGTGTGTGTGTGTGTGTGTGTGTGTGTGTGTGTGTGTG
>NW_026594263.1:548153-551959 GCF_907164565.1 Psammomys obesus | reverse complement strand
TGTGTGTGTGTGTGTGTGTGTGTGTGTGTGTGTGTGTGTGTGTGTGTATACATACTTCTCTTAGGATAGAGATGAGCATTATATTCAGTTTTATACTAGTGTTTTTCTCTTTATAAGAAGCTTCACAAAAGTAGGCATCACACATCTTCTGGATAAACAAAAGCTTTGTTCAAAATCCAATTTAAGAAATAGTGAAATGAAAATACCAACAGGAATATTCACAAGAGCACCAAAACAGAACCACTGTACAATTTTCTGAGGCACTTATCCTGGCATTCATACATGTGCTTCTAAAAGTCCTGAAAAGTGCTAATAGGTGACCTTCCATGTCACCTATCTTTACAGAAGAGGGCTGAAGATTTAGTATTCCTTTTACAGAATACATCCATATCCCATATTCTTTTTTGAAGTCATGTGTCTTTTTATTTGGAGGGATTAGAACTCATACCAACTGGCTAAGCAATGAGGAAACCGAAGTAAAATTATTTTTATAATTTCTTATTGTTTAGAAATACATATAAAATACTGGGTTCCATTATTTCCATACATATACATCACTGTAGTTTGCTCATAATTCACCTCCACAACCCTTTCTTGTCCCCCCATCTCCACTCCCACAGACCCCTTCCTACTCTCAATTTCAATGTCATATATATGTATACAATATAAATTTTAATACACATATATTTAAATTTGTGCATGAGAAACATGCAATATTTGTCTTTTTACCTTTTCTCTCTATAATATAGATATTAACATATATTTAAATCTGTATATGAGAGAAATATTTGTTTTTCATCTTGTTCCCATTTCTCTTTCTGTTCCCATTAGTTTCTTTCCTTCTCTCAAGCAGTGCTGTTCTTCACTTTGTATTGTGCAGGCGTGCATGCGTGCATGCCTCTGTGTGTGTGTGATTTAAATTCTGGATATGAAAGAAACATGGGCTACCTGAATTTGCATCTAGTTTATTTTGCTCAACAAAGTTATCTTCCATTCTATACATCTTCTGCAAATGACATTATTTCTTCTTTATGGGAGAATAAAACTCTGCTGTGACTATATACCACATCTTCTTAATGTACTGATCCATTCCACTTACTCTTATTTTGCCTTGTACAAAGTTAGTAATATCTTCATTTGAATCAAACACAGATAAAGTCTTCATGATATTTTGTTCCAACCAGTCCCAATGTTTTGTTATTTCTTCTCTGTTGGCCCCTGATTAATGATACAGAAAATATAAAAAAAAAACTCCTTAATAAACCTCTTCATACATAAATTTAGTTTTAAAAAATAAGACTATTTTGTAATCTTTAGAAATAATGGCTATAGAAAAATGAAGAGATTACATTTATTCTCTATTCAATTTGAATATATGAACTTGAACAGTGGAGCTATATTTACTATAAAGAGAAAAATGCAATATTTAACAAAATGAGAGAAAAAGTGATTATAGCTCATAAGAAAATATAAAAAAATATGAAAATAAGATAACAATAATCAATGTCTAGAGAGCAATCATTATCTTAAAAAAGCATGTAGAGCACACACACACACACACACACACACACACACACACACACACACTCAGACACCATTTTATCCGTTGGTCCTCTAATACAACTTCCATCATTGTGTCTAAATTCTTCATGGCTGAAAATAGGAAGCACATGACAGACCTTCACACTGCTGTACAAATGTGAACTTTTTACTATGGTCACTAAACATACAAAACCAGTCCATTTGTTAAAAAAAAAAAAAAACTAGCAAACTTATACAAATTTCATGATAGAAGTCAGAAACCTTGTGGCAACAGTAAACCAGAAGATCAAATGAATCAGTGTTAGCTGTCTTTATGATGGCCACACTGAATATTATTAAGTCTAGGTTTGCTTTCACTTATGAAAAGTTTCATTATACAACCACACTCCTCCCATTACCAAATATTGTTGAAAATCGTCCTAGAAATATGGATTGTACCAACCTAATGAAAAAGAAATAATCTTGACTGCACAGAATGTTCCTATGATGTATAGAGATGACTGCAGTAAACTTTACTGACACTGCAAAATTGTTTGTTTTCTATAATCCAGTTAGACTTTTATTCATGTTATGAATAAGATTTTATATGTACATAAATAATCTTCATTTGCAAGAATAATCACCTTTAACTTTTTTAAAAATAGAAAGGACATTTTTAAAAATTTTTTATTTTATTTTTATTAATTACAGTTTAACAGCTGTAGCGCCCTCCTCATCCCTTCCCTATCCTACTCCTTCTCCCTCTTCTTCTCCTATGCTCCTCCCCCAGTCCAAAGATAGAGGAGGTCCTCCTCCCTTTCCATCTGACCCTAGCTTATCAGGTTATCTTCAGGACAGGCTGCATTGTCTTCCTCTGTGGACTGTTAAGGCTGTTCCCTCCTCAGGGAGAGGTAATTAAAGAGCAGGCCAATCAGTTCATGTCAGAGACAGCCCCTGTTCTCTTACTAGGGCACCAACTTGGACACTGAGCTGCTATGGGTTACATCTGTGTAGAGGTCTAGGTTATCTCTATGAATGGTCCTTGGTTGGAGTATCAATCTCAGAAAAGACCCCTGTGCCAAATTTTTTGGCTCTGTTGCTCTCCTTGTGGGGCTCCTGTTCCCTCCAGGTCTTTCTATTTCCCCCTTTCTTCATAAGATTTCCTGCACACTGCAAAAAGTTTGGCTATGAATCTCAACATATGTTTTGATACCCTGCAGGGTAGAGTACAAGGGCATTTTTTTATTCAAAATAATTTTGGTCAATGAGCTGAGATTACAAAATTCTCTTAATCTTATCTGCATTTACTTTTGATGGAATCTAATGTAAAAGAGCCAGGAGAACAGAATCAGCAGCATGACTAAAGGAAATTTAGATGAGAATTTCTATCTACGTATCTATCTATTTTTTTCATTAATTTATTTAATCACTTCACAGCCTGATCACAGACCCCTTCCTCCTATCCTCCGAGTTCCACCGTTTTAATCCTTCCCTCCATTCCTCCCTCCCCTTCTCCTTAGAAAAGGGGAAGCTCCCAAGGGGTACCAACCTGCCTTAGCACATCTAGTTACAGCAGAACTAACTGCATACTCTCTCACTTGAACCTGACAAGGCAGCCCAGCTAGGGGAAAGGGATCCAGAGGCAGGCAACAGAGTCAGAGAAAGGCCCTACTGTCATTTTGTTAGGAGACCTACATAATGACCAAGCTACATATGTGTAGGGGGCCTAGGTCTGGCCCATGCATGTTCTTTGGTTGGTGGTTCAGTCACTGTGAGACCCCATGGGCCCAGGTTATTTGACTCTGTAGATCTTCCTGTAGTCTCCTTGACTCCTCTGACTCCCTCAATCTTTCCTCCTACTCTTCCACAAGACTCCCATTTCTTTTAAACACATACATCCTAATAATGTAATTGCATGCTCTATGTCCACAAGTATGAAGTGTCTACAAATTTATGTGCATTTTTAATTAAATTTTTATTTTTTATATTAATTATGGCTGATTTACTTTGTATCCCAGCTGTAGCCCCCTCCCTCATTCCCTCCTAACCCCACCCTCCCTCCCTCATCTCCTCCCTGCTCCTTTCCAAGTCCACTGATAGTCCACTCCTCCCCTTTCATCTGACCCTAGCTAATCAGGTCTCATCAGGACTGGCTGCAGTGTCCTCCTCTATGGCCTGGCAAGGCTGTTCCTCCCTGGGGTGTGTGTGTGTGGGGAAGTCAAAGCATTTTTTTTTCAAACACACACACACACACACACACACACACACACACACACACACACACA
>NW_026594263.1:538616-548143 GCF_907164565.1 Psammomys obesus | reverse complement strand
CACACACACACACACACACACACACACACACACACACACACACACACTTTAGAATAGAGGTGAAAAGAAAAGAGGAAATCAGCCATTCAATATTAAAAAGGCCATAAATAAAACATTCTAATTTTGTTCAATGCTATGACGGAATTATTAAAAAGGTGTCAAACTGTCATTGTGAGTTTTCTAAAAAGATGATTCTGATCTGTATTATTAGGAAGATTCACTGCAATCTCTTCTTCACACTACCTGCCTGAAATATACACTGTGGAAAGTCTGGACAATCTGGGCATGAATGATTATGTAGAACTACCTGTAAATCATTCCTTTATATTTCAAGGTTACAATGCCTTTTGTAAAACAGCATGTATATGAATAAAAAATTCAAATGTTCAGGCTTCTACTTTTTAAGGGAACGGCCTTTAAGCATAGGCATAAACTCCAGTCTCTCCTCATCTCAATTATTAGAAGAAAACATCAAGAGCACTGATATTTAATGGAGAAAGTCCAATCTTCCCAGCATTTTGGTAAATAATTACTAAATTGATAAAAGGAGTCAGGTAGCAAGAACACTGACCAAAGGATGCTCAGAATCTGCATTACTGGACCACATACTTCAGATCTCTCATATCAGTAGAGTTTTAATCTCCCAATAACCTATAATCACTCTTAAACGTAGGTCTTTCTCTTTTCTCAAAGAATAATTGCGTTTAACTTGCTTCCAAATCTCAAAACAAATAGAAAGTAAAAGTAAACTTGAATATTCAGTTTTATTACATACAAAGTACTTGTAACAATGCTTAGTGTACAGTGACATCCAATATTAATTGATTTTGTTTTTATATAAGATATCCTATACATTTAAACATAATTAAAATCCTAATTAATAAGAATGTTTTAGTAAAATCATTTTCATTTCAGTAATTATTAATTCTTCAATTTGGAATTTAAAGTTCAATTGGTTCTAATATAATTATCTTAGCTCTTGATTCTATTTCAATTGTAAGGCTTTTTAAACAGTCATACTTACCACATGCAATTGACAAATAAACTTGAGAATCTGGTGTCTGGTGTAGGATGCGAAATGGAGCCACTTTAGCAGTAGAGTCTAAGACAGAATCAAGAGTCCCAACCAGAAGCCCTGTTGGAATATAAAAACTGTTAAAACAAGGATTCACAAGAACTCAAATATGTATTCATTCATAGGACAAATTAATGAACTTACCTTATAAATTCTACTCCAAAGTCTTCATTGAGATTTTTTTTAAATAAATATATTTTTGGAGGACAGGGAGACAGTTCATTCAGGGACTTGAGTTCAATCCCTAGAACCTAGATTAAAAATGCCAGTCATGATGGCACACACTTTGTAATTCCAGCACAGGAGAGGTGGAAGTAAGCTGGGTCCCTTGGGATTACTGATTAGCCAGCCTAGTCTACTTGGTGAACTCCAGACCAATGGGAGACTGTGATTCAAAGGGGAAAAGGGGGAGATGACACCTAAGGAACAACATCCAAGGGTATCCTCGGGACTCCAAGTCCATGCATACATATACACACAGTCGTACCTACCCAGACATAACACACACACACACAAATACATGTTTAGAATAAAAAGACCAATATTTATCACTATAAGCAGCATTTGGGAAAACAATCATTTACTCAATATATGGGAGGCTCAATTGCCCAAATCTTTAATTTGCAAGACTAAAAAAGTTCTGTAATAAGGTTGTGTATTTCTTAGACAAAGAAGTAGAATTTAGTACCAGGGGCTATGCGAGACTCAATTCTGGCTTTGTCACACACTCCAATTTGAGCATGTTAATTAGTTTTCATTTCTATATCCTCATTTGTAAAATAGGAGGACAAAACAGAATTGATTGCAAAGGGTATTGTAAAGATAAACTAGCCTGAAACTAGAAACAACGAGGGATATCCCTCAGTTGAAGAATGGATAAAGAAAATGTGGTACCTTTACACAATGGAATACTACTCAGATATTAAAAAGAAAAAAGAAAAACAAAGATATCATGTAATTTGCAGGCAAGTAGATAGAAATAGAAAAGATCATCATGAGTGAGGTCACCCAGACCCAGAAAGATACACACAGTATGAACCCATTTATAAGTAAGTATTAGCCATAAAGTACAGGATAACTATGCTGCAAATCCACAGACACAGAGAAGCCAAGAATGGCCCAAGGGAGGATGTTTTTCTTTAATCTCACTCAGAAGAGGAAATAAAATAGACACCTGAAGTAGATGGAGGGAAGGGTCTGAGTGGGAGAGGGGGTAGGGAGAATAATGTAGGTGGGCATACAGTTTGGAGAGAGCAGGCAGTGGGGGAGCAGGAGAGAGAATGGAAATAGGAGTCTATGCAGAAGACCCTAGCTGAGACTCCTAGCAGTAGGGATTAAGGAGCCTAAAGTGGATACTTCCTATAGCCAGGTGAGACTTCCAGTGGAAGAAGGGGGACAACCCACCCATCAATCCTTTGAAATAAAATTGTTTAAAAATAAAATAAAATAAAATAAAGCGAGATAAAAGTTTTGCCTATTGACATGTGTCAAATTACTATAGCACCATGTAGTGGGTTTAAATTAAGCCTCTTTAAAAATTGTAGTGGCAAGCTTTCCTAGTCCATATGGCAGGTAGTTCATCCCTTACAAGAAAATGAAGCAGGATTTTAAAAAAAAAAAAAAGGCTTCTACAATGGCAGCATGTAGACTATAAAGGAAAGAACTAATTTGAAACAGTCAAAAGTTAGGGTATGTGCAGGGGATGCAGTTGATGGTAGAGTGTTTGCCAGCATGTAGAGACCCTGGAACTTGATCTTCGGTACTACAAAAGAAACATAAAAGTAAGGCTTTTGTATAGGAAGACCTAATGATTGTTTGCATTTCCTCAGTGTGTCTCATTATGTCCCCCTTTTCATTTCTGATTTTGCTGATTTGGATAGTTTTTCTCAGCCTTTTAGTTAGTTTGGCTAAGAGTTTGTCTATCTTGTTGATTTTCTCAGAGAACCAGTTCTTGGTCTCATTGATCCCTTGAATTGTTTACTTTGTTTCTAATTCATTGAAATCAGCTCTGAGTTTGATTATTTTCAATGGTCTACTCCTCGGGAGCCTACTACACAAGGCCCCTGAAAGACTTTACACACCAGGGTATTAAAGCAGATGCTGAGACTCATAGCCAAACATTGAGCAGAGTGCAGGGAATCATATGAAAGAAGAGGGAGCTAGTAAGACCTAGAGAGGACAGGAGCGCCACAAGGAGAGCAACAGAACCAAAAATCTGGGCACAGGGGTCTTTTCTGAAACTGATACTCCAACCAAGGACAATGCATGGATATTCCCTAGAACCCCTGCACAGTTGTAGCCCATGGCAGCTCAGTGTCCAAGTGGATGTCCTAGTAATGGGAACAGGGACTGTCTCTGATATGAACTCAGTGGCTGGCTCTTTGATCATCTCCTCCTGACAGGGGAGCAGCCATACCAGGCCACAGAGGGAGACAATGCAGCCACTCCAGATGAGACCTGTTAGGCTAGGGTCGGATGGAAGGGGAGGAAAACCTCCAGTATCAGTGGACTGGGAGTGGGACATGAGAGGAGAAGAGGGAAGAAGGGTGGAATTGGGAGGGGACAAAGGAGGGGGCTAGAGCTGGGATACAAAATGAATAAATAATTAAAAAATAAATATAAAATAAAAAAGGTGTGAATTGAAGGTTTTATTGAAGAATCAAGCACTAGCAAATCTAGACAGATATTATTTTAGAACAGGTACTGGCTAAGAGACATTTGGAATGAAAGAGAGAGGGGAAATGATTAGATATCTGCTGGGGTTTGGTCTGATGCTTGCATTTTGATGCTAATTACTGGCCTTTAAGATTTGGTTACTGCCTTATCTTTGTTGTGTAAACCTGCCTTAAGACATTACACCTGACTGGTTCATTAAAAGGCCTAAAACCTGGGCACTGCAGAATGGAGTAGGCATGGCTAAGGTACCTCGGCTTTGGGAACAGGAAATTCACAGGAAACAAGACACATGGACTGGAAGAGAGGAGGAAGGAGCACACCAGGATGTGTTAGCCTGGAGAAGAAACCACGTGGGCAAGGAGGAAGGACTCCAAGAATGGCATGAAAAGGCCCAGATGAAGAATACAAGCAAGTATTTTTAAGATTATGGATGGAAGGTAGCCCATATAAGGACGGTTAAGGCAGATGCCATTGGATGGGGGCTGGGAATCGGATGGTGAGGTTAAGACAGCATAGGTGAAATACCTGCCCAGCCCAAGGTGAATAAGGCAATTATAAAATTTAACAGGTGTCTTATAAATTGTGATAGCAGGTTAAATAATATGGCCCTGATAATCATAGGGCAAATTATAAATAACATTATTTAGCCCAACACCCATTTTATTTACAACATACTTCAGCTAGTGAGGAGGGAAATATCCGAGAATTTCAGCACACAAAGAAAGATAATTAAGCATCAATGTAGTAGCTCTAATAAATTGAGCATTTGATCAAGTAAAAAGGAAAGAGGAGCTAAGCATATGCAGATAGTCTTCTAAGAGTACCATGAGTGCAATTACTCAGGAAATGAGGAAGGCAGGAGAGTGAAAATATTCCAAGGACAAAAGGGTAGTAGCAAAATATAATGAAAAGAAATTGACTTAAAAATCAATTTGTGTGCATACATATATAAATACATATAATAAATTGACAAAGTTGTCTAGATAAAGAAATTAAAACCCCTGAAAGTATATTGGAATCCCACCACTTAGGAATTCAAATCCAGCTTTAGTTACATACCAAGTTTGATGTCACCCTGGTCTATATGTCCTATCTCAAAGGGGGAAAAGTAGGTATTTATTTACAACAGGGCAGTTTGGCTGCTAGTTTACTTGACACTTGTCTTCCAAGAGTTTAATTTTAAACAAAGTCTGGGAAAAAGAAAAATTCATAGTTGCAAGAAAAGCTACTCATTTATTTATGAGATTTTTTAATAAAACTAAATTGATATTTCTTTTTTCATACACATTTTAAAAGGTTCTATTTAAATAACTGGTAAAAAAAAAATGGGTAAAGTTCAGCAGAAAGAACAGTGGTGGTATAGATATATCCAGGAAGGCAGAGAGGACAGGAGAGGACACAAAATCATTTCCAAGTAACACAGCAATCCTCTGATAGATTTTGACACCAGGGACAAAATGGTCAAAATCACTGACAATAACCGTTATTATTATTATTTTGACAACAGAAATGTTGACAGTATGCATTGCATAATATAAAAAGGAAATTGTTAAGCTTTCATAAGTGCATGAAATTAGGTTTTTAATATAAAACTATGCAACAAGTAATTTGGAAGCTAGCACGAGAATACATTTCTAGTCACTGGGGGAGACTCCCAGCTCATGAAGCTGTAATCATCATCAAGCCCCTGCAAGTCATACAGGAATTAATAATATGTGCCAATGTCTGGGTTATGAAAATACAACAGATGGAAGAGGAGGAGGACCTCTCCTATCAGTGGACTTGGAAAGGGGTAGGGAGGGAAGGTAGGATTGGGAGGGAATGAGGAAGGGGGCTACAGCTGGGATACAAAGTAAATAAACTGTAACTAACATTAAAAATAAAAAATTAATTAAAAATCTTTTAAAATAAAAAATAGAGTATTTTAAAAAATTTCAAAACTGCCAAGTTACATGATTTTTTTAAAGGCAGTTATTTTTTTATGAACAATAATTACTATACACAAGCCAGTCTTTTTGGCTGGATAAGGAACCTCAGACTTCGGAGATGAAAATTATCCTGACTAGCCCATATAATCTTACCTCCTAGCACATTTACTTTCTCTATAATATCCCTTGCCATTACTTCTCTAAGGCTGCCTATTTCTAAAATAAAGAAGGAATTATATTTCCATAGTCAGGGCCCGTTATTTGGGTTTATGATCAGTACACACAGCTCTGCACATAGAATGACTCCGCTCTTTGTTTAATGCTATTGTCAGTATCCTAAAATCTTTGTGATTTGAAGGGATTTAGTTTTCATTTTACAGTTAGTTCCATCAACTTTACAGCCTATCCTGGATATAGTGGTTAAAAGTGTCACTCAAACCTGACTACTAAACCAGATATGGTGGCTCCTTTCTATAATACCAAGAGTTTGAAGAAGCCAGGAAAGTCATGGGATCAAGGTCATCCTCAGCTACACAGCAAGTTCAAGACTGAGTTGGGTTATCTGAGACCTATCTCCCAACAAACCAAAACCAAACCACCCCAATACCCGATAAGGTCTGAACATACAGAGACCATTATATTATAGACTCCATGATTTATTTTATTAATTTTTCAGTATCCAGGGCCTTGTGCATGCTAGGCAAGCTCTCCAACACTAAGCAACATCTACAGTTAACTCCCATTGATCTGTTCACTGTTTACTATTTCAGCACTGTAACTGAACTGCTGGCTTGTCTTCCCTTTGTCTTTGTGGAAGAAGCACTGTACTCCTATAAAAGATTTTAAAATAGAAAATGTACAAGAAAATACAATCCCTAGTGCTGTCAACATAACCGAGAACCCATTTCATCAAACATCTGTCCTACAAAGGGTTTTCAACTTGAGCCTGTCTGAGCCTTTAATGTGACTGTGAATTCTCCATATCAGAAACTGGGCATCTCAGCAAGGCCTAGCACAGGTCTGAGGGTACAGGCTGGCCCTGGGTGGTGGTAGTGGATGATACCCAGGGCAGCACAATCACATAGGAACCCAAACACATTTCTGTCATGTTTTCAGCCATGTTTCTCTGCAGCTCTAGTAAACAGAAGGCTGCTCCTCCATTTCTCAACCTAAGGCCTACTGCAGGTGAGAGGAAAGGGTGTGTGCTGGTAAATGGCTAGTTGCTCAGTGCTGCTACTACAAATCAATTTGCATAGCCCAATGCATGTGTGCTTTACCGCCACTATTTGGCACCAAAATATAAGTCTTCATCTACGAAGCCAAAAAAAAATATACATGACTCTTACATGAAAGCTTATACAAAGCTAAAACAAAACTAACATAGAATACAAAGCTCTATTTTTTCTAATTTTTTTAAAATTTTTTATTAACTACACTTTATTCACTTTGTATCCCCCCCATAAGCTCCTCCCTCCTCCCCTCCCGATCCCACCCTCCCTCCCCCTTCTGCATGCATGCCCCTCCCCAAGTCCACTGAGAGGGGAGGTCCTCTTCTCCTTCCTTCTGATCTTAGGCTATCAAACATCTAACCTGTTGTTCTTTTAATGTAGCCTAAGATGGCTAGCTGTTTTGGAAACCAAATATTATTAAATTATGCTTGCGATAAGAAATGCATTCACCCTTCTTATAAGTGTAAGCACTGAGCTAGGTATTATTTGTACAGTAGAAAGGATTTTAAAATATACATATATATATATGTATATTTTATATATATATATGTGAGCTAGGCACAATGGTACAAGCTTTTTTTCATTTTATCTATATCTATCTATCTATCTATCTATCTATCTATCTATCTATCTATCTATTTATTCACTTTGTATCCTAGCCTCCTCCCTCATCTCCTCCCAATTCTACCCTCCCTCCCTCTTCTTCCCCTATGTCTATCTTGTTTATTTTCTCAAAGAACCAGCTCTTTGTTTCATTGAGTCTTTGAACTGTTCTGTTTGTTTTCAGCTCTGAGTTTGATTATTTCCAGTCATCTACTATTTGGGTGTGTTTGCTTCTTCTTTTTTTTTTTTTTTTTTCTAGTGATTTCATGCGTGCCATTAATTTCTTGTATGAGATGCCTCAAATTTCTTTATGAAGGCACGTAATAATATGAACTTTCCTCTTAGCACTGCTTTCATTGTGACCCATTAATTTGGATAAGATGTACCTTCATTTTCATTGAATTCTAGGAAGTCTTTAATTTCTTTATTTCCTCCCTGACCCAGTTGTCATTGAGTAGATAGGTGGTTCAGTTTCCATGTGTGTATATGCTTTTTTTCTATTTCTGTTATCGTTAAGGCGTAGTTTTAGACCATGATGGTCTAATAGGATACAAGGGATTATTTCAGTCTTCTTGTATCTTTGTGCCCAATTATATGGTCAGTTGTGGAGAAGGTCCCATAAGATGCTAAGAAGCTACACTCCTTTGAGTTTGGGTGAAAAGTTCTGTAGACATCTATTAGGTCCATTTGATTTAAGACTTTTGTAAGTGTCATTATTTCTCTGTTTAGGTTCTGTCTTAATGATCTGTCCCTTGGTGAGAGTATGAAGGTATTAGGTATTAGGTATTAGGATCGATGTTTGACTTAATCCTTAATAATGTTACTTTGACAAATGCAGGAGTCCTTGTGTTTGGTGCATAGATGTTCAGAATTGTGATGTCCTACTGGTGGATTTTTCATTTCATGAAAATGAAGTGCCCTTCTCCATCTCTTCTGATTCATTTTGGTTGACTATCTGTTTTATTAGATATTAGCATAGCTACTCCAGCTAGCTTCTTGGGTCTGTTTGCTTCGAAAACCTTTTCCCAGCACTTTATTCTGAGGTAGTGTCTATATTTGTTGCATAATTTTGTTTCTTGAATGCAGCAGAATGTTGGATCCTGTTCCCGCAACCATTCTGTTAGTCTAGGACTTTTTATTGGAGAATTGAGACCATTGATGTTAATAGATATTAGTGCCCAATGAATGTTAGTTCCTTTTATTGTGGAGTTGCTGGTGACTGTGTGTTTGTGTGCTTGTTTTCTTTTGCTTTTTTGTTGTGATGGTGTCTTTATCCCGTGTTTTCTTGGGTGTAGTTGATATAGTTTGGAGTTTTCCTTCTAGTATCTTCTGTAGGGTGGATTGATGCATATATATTGTTTAAATTTAGTTATGTCATGGAATATTTTGTTTTCTCCATCTATGCTGATTGATTATTTTGCTGGATATCGTAGTCAGGGCTGGAACCTGTGATCTCTAAGCTTCTGCATGTTATCCACCTAGGCCCTTCTGGCTTTCACAGTTTCTGTTGAGAAGTCTGGTGTGATTCTGATAGGTCTACCTTTATATGTTACTTGGCCTTTTTCCCTTGCTGCTTTTAATAGCTTTTCTTTATTTTGCAGATTCAGTGTTTTGATTATTATGTGGGGGGAGGAGTTTCTTTCCTGGTCTAGTCTATTTGGTGTTCTGTAGGCCTCTTGTATGTTTAACAGCATCTCTTTCTTAAGCTTGGAAATTTTCTTCTATGATTTTCTTCCAAAGTAAGGGGTACACGGACTATTTCTAACAGGATCTCAAGGGCAGGCTGTTTGACACCCCCCCCCAGGGGAGGAGCAGTCTGTTAGGCCACAGAGGAGGACTTTGCAGCCAGCCCTGAAGATACCTGATAAAACAGGGTCAGATGAAAGGGGAGGAGGTCCTCCCCTATCAGGGGACTTGGAAAGGGGCAGGGAGGAGACCAGGGAGGGAGTGTGGGGTTGGGGAGGGAATGAGGGAGCGGGATACAGCTGGGACACAGAGTTAACAAAATGTAACTAA
>NW_026594263.1:520717-538516 GCF_907164565.1 Psammomys obesus | reverse complement strand
AAATATTTTCTGTTCCTTGGAGCCTGGAATCTTCTTTTTCATCTATTCCAGTTATTCTTAGGTTTCATCTTTTCATGGTGTCCTTGATTTTTTGGATGTTTTGTGTCTGAAACTTCTACAATTTTATTTTTTCTTTGGGAGATATATCAACTTCTGCAATTGTATCTTTATCACCTGAGATTTTCTCTTCCATCTCTTGTACTCTGTTGGTGATGCATAACTTTGTGGTTCCTGATCTCTTCTCTAAGTTCTTCAAATCTAGGGCTTTCTGTGTGTTTTCTTTATTGATTCTAATTCTGTTTTCCTGTCTTGCACCATTTCCTTCATCTGTTTGAATGTGGATTCCTACCTGTTCATGATGGCCTCTGTTTTTGCTGTTGTTGTTATTGTTAATTTCCTCTTTTTATATCCCTCTATTTTTTTTTGTTCATTTCTTCTTTATGTTTCTTGAATAACTGCATAATTACAGATTTAAGGTCATTTTCCCGTGTTTGTGCTGCTATAGAAAACCCATTTTTTTTTTTTTTTTGGAGATTCTGGTGAAGCCATGATGTCCTGGTTTTTGTTGCCTGTATTCTTAAGTTGGCCTCTAGCCATCTGGTTGTCTGTAGACTCGACTGAAGACTAGAGCCTGTACTGCATTCTGGGGCAACCTGTCTTTGGAGTTTCGAGTACTCTACACTGGGTTCACTGTCTCTGCTGGCTCACTGTTTTTTACCCAGGTATGCCCACTAGCTGGGGCACAATCAGAAAAATCTCTCAGCCTAGAGTTTCTCCAGTGTCCCACAGGCTTCCTTAAGATGGTTGAGGATGGGATTTGGGTCTCATGCCTGGCTCAGCTCTGTTGTAATCACTGGCTGTGCTGGCCTGGTTGTTTCTGACCCAGGTGAGCTGAGCTACTGGGGAGCAGGCAGAAAGATCTCAGAGCCTAGAGCTACTTCAGTGCCCCACAGACCTCCTTGGGGAGGAGGACAATAGAACTTGGGTCAGGTGCCTAGCTTAGCTCTGCTGGGTTCTCTGTTTATGCTGGGCTCCCTGCTTCTGGCCTAGGTGAGGCAGGCTGCTGGGGAGCAGGCAGAATGGAGCCACGCCTCCCCCACAGTACCAGGAAGGATGTATTCCCTCCACAGGGCGGTGAAAGTGATTGCCACTAACTGCTTCGACCAGGAAGGTGACCACAGGATGTTGAGTGTGGTTTCATGGGTTTGGAACCAGGAGTCTCTAGTACCCAGAAGGTGTCCACAGGACTGTGAGAGTGGGCGCCTAGGTTTGGAGCCTCACCCTCAGTACAGGAATTGAGAGTGAGTGCCGCTAGGCACTGGTCCCAGGGAGATATTCATAGATGACAGGTTTTGGCGGGTGGCCTAGGGCTGCAGGGTAGAAGCCATGACTGCATTGCTGTTGCAGGTCCCAAGAGGGTATCCAGAGATGGTGGGTTTGGGCGGGTGGCCTAGGGCTGTGGCCCTGCTGGGCAGGAGCTCAGAAATTTTTTCCAGTATTAACCGGGTAGCCTGAAGATGGACCTTTGAGTATCCCTGTAGATTCTCCTCTGACCTGGGAAACACAGACGCCAGTGTTTTGGGGTCCACAGTACGGCCTGCCAGTCTCCCTGCTCTCACTGCTGTGCTGCTGTTCAGATACACTGTGTGGTCAGTTCCACCATCTTGGATCTCTCCTCCACACTGGAATTCTACTTTAAGTATTCCAACTGTTGCTATTAATCACTGATTTTAGGAAAACTTTGTTTCATTTTATAGCACTTCTGCTAATCATAAATTATATCAGCCCTAGGTACAGAAAATTGGATTGGATGTTTCCAATAGGTATTTATTCATAGATGAAATAAATCAAGAAATTGAGCTATTATTGCAGTAATAAAATATTTGCTTGTTTGTCAACTGTTACAGAAGACTGCAAACTTTGTAGGCACCATGCCTACTGTATTAACCAAACAATGACCAGAGACCATCCCATTTTTCTGTATCTGGTCACAGTATAATTATTCCAAGAATTATTTCAATTTATCCTGTTCCAAAATACATGATTGGCTCATAGAATCTAAGTCCCTCCAATTTCTGCTCATGGATCAATGTATCTAAAATATGAACCCCTTCTTTGTTTATCATATTTTACTTTATTCTTCGTATTATTTATCACCTCCACTAACATCACACAGGATTTGACTATTTACTGCTCTCAGCTAGAAAGAGACCCCATGAAAAAAGAATTTTGTTTTATTTATTGTGTTATCTTCAGCACTTAAAAACAGTTTGTGGGGTCTAGAGAAATGGCTCATTGGTAAGAACACTAGCTGTTATCCAGAAGACTTGGGCTTGATTGCCGACATCCACATGCAGGCTCACAACTGTTTGTAACTCTAGTTCCATGAGACCCAATGCCTTCTTCTGACCTTTGTAAGGACCATGCAGTGAAAATATCCACATATACAATTAAAAAAAACTTGTTCAGTGAATACATATATCATCACATTTAAGATTTTGTATTATCTTTTGTTTTTACATAGCAGTGGTAAAACGTTAAAAATGAAAACTTTTCTAACAAAAAGGCAACCTTTACAACAATATGGTAAATGTCAAAAATGTTCTTTATTATTTTCAGCTTACTTTATACCTATAGTACTTCCTGAACTGTCTATAAGCAGCATGTGATTTCACCAGATGAACTGTTCATCCTTCTTCAAGAATTATGCTTTAAAGATATTAATATGGTAACCAAGATTCTATATTTTTTCATATTATTCAGCAGTACAAGTGATTCTTAGATCTATAAAAGTGCTATTTGGGAACTTCTAGGTTTAGGGCAATCATAGATCAAAGGAAACTTGGTCATGATAAATTGTTTGAATTCTTTTACATTATTCTGATTACAAACAACAGATGTGTAATCAGCACCATAACATTCTCCAGTGATTATCAGTATTTTGCTCTTGCGTATTAGCATTATGTGGGACACATTCAATATTATTACTTCAAATCATTTTCTATATACAAAATGGGAAAATAATTATTAGGGAAAATGGCAGGGAAACAGGAGAGGGAGGGAAAGAGGGAAAGAAGACTGAAACTGACTTCTTTGGTCTTTCAGACTCTAAAATAACATTTAGTGTAAAATGTTTGTTACAGATTTCAAAACCTGTTTGACCTACACTACAGTACCCAGAGATTGAGAAGACAAAGTTACCTTCATTTCACAGATGAGTAAGCTAAGCCTTTATTTATAAAACAAACAAACATTGCCACTCTAAAGGGACCAAATACTTAAGAATAATCAAAGAAGGTAAAAGAACAGGATTAATGAAGGAAGTACGATCACTGGATGGTACACTTACACACTATGAATGCTGGCTTATAGTTGGATTATTGAAGCAAAAATCCTGTAAGACAACATCCAGACAGAGGGAATCTTTCACACATCTTTTTAACATTTTTTTAAATATGAAAGGCCAGGTTGAATTTCGAGAAATGATGATGGCCAGTTTAGTCATTTTTCTTTTCTTGATTAAAGGAAAGATATTAATTGCCTACCTATAAGCCTTATGGTTTTTTAGGTACTGGTTGATAGGTGTCTCACCATTTTCCTTCCCCTCTTTGCCCCCTGGGGGCCCTTCCTTTGCAGCACAGAATGGAAAGTTAGCTCCTGTGCACTTTGGGGTCATGAACCTGCAGTCCTTAAGAGTTAAATTAAAGTCATAATGATGCAGATTATGTCCAAAGGTTTGGGGAAGACATATAGATTTATAGGTACATATAGAAAAGTATGTACACTTTAATTTTAAAAGCTAGAAAATTTGTAACACTGATCATTTTAATTCTCAAAACATACAAGGCTGCTTCTTTCTTTCCCTCTCTCTTTTTCTTTCTCTCTTTTTTGACACAGGGCTAGTCTAGTCCTAGACTTGCTTTTGTAGACCAGGTTGGCCTCGAAATCACAGACATCTGCCTGCCTCTACCTCCTGGAATGCTGGAATTACAGACACCATGATCAGCTGGCTGCTTTTTTTCTTGTTCCAAGAATTTTTAAAATGTACTTATGACTATGACTATTAGTGTTTTGCCAGCATGTACAGCTGTGCACCTTGTGCATGTCTGTGCCTGTGAATGCCAGAAGAAGGTGTTGGATTTACTGGAACTGAAGTTGTAGACAGCTATGAGCTGCTATGTGGGTGCTAAGAATTGAACCTGCTCCCCTAGAAGAGCAGTAACTGCTACTATCCATTGAGCCATCCCTTCAAATCCCAAGAGATTGTTAAAGATATTTTTTACTTGATTTTATATGAATCAGATGCTCCAAGGATCAGGGAGGGGCACAAAATATGATTTACCATGTGGGGTTTTCTTTTCCCTTTTTTTCCCCCAGCTTTTCAAGATAGAGTTTCTTTGTGTAGTCCTGGGTATCCTGGAACTCACTCTATAGACCAGGCTGGTCTCTAACGCAGGGAACTCAGAGATCCACTACTTCTGCTTCTTGAGTGCTTGGATTAAGGACATGTGCCACCACCAACCCACTGGGATTTTCTTTTTAATAAGCCAATATGAGTTGTGTATGTATAGAGAGTAGGACTTTCTAGACCTATCAGAAAATGGCATGTTTACCCTGTGAGTACCAAACATTTTATCAAATGATTCATTTGTAAGCATGGAATATAGCAGTATTTTGCTAATACATGTATAATATGAGCATTTTTCAGAGCTGGAATTTTGAGATGAGGTCTAAATAAAAGAAAAGTTTTGGCTTTCCACAACATGGTCATTAAAAGGTTTATTATATATGTATTTGGGGTAAGTCATTTACACTGACCCAGAAAAACGCTGGCGTAGCTATCCTAATATCTAATAAAGTAGACTTTCAATCAAAATTAATAAAAAAAAAGGTGAGGAGGAGCACTTTATTCTCATAAAAGGAAAAATACACCAGCAGGATGTCAAAATTCTGAAAATCTATGACCCAAATACAAGAGTACTTACATTTGTAAATGAAACATTATTGAAGTTTAAATCACATGTTGATCCCAACACCTTAGTAGGGGGAGACTTCAACACTCTCTCTCACCAGGGGACAGATAATCTAGACAGAAGCTAAATAGGGAAATACTGACACTTACAGAGGTCCTAAATCAAATGGACGTAATAGATGTCTACAGAAATTTTCACCAAACTCAAAAGAGTATACCTCGTTTTCAGGACCTCATGGAACCTTCTCAAAAATTGACCGTATAGTCTGGCACAAAGCAAGCCTAAACAGATATAAGAAGATAAAAAATAATCCCTTGTATCCTGTCAGACCACCATGGCCTAAAACTAGCCCTCAACAAAAATAACAAAAAGCCTACACACACATGGAAACTAAACAGCTCTCCACTCAGTAACAGCTTAGTAAGGGAAGAAATGAAAAAAAGATATTAGAGACTTCCTAAAATTCAAGGAAAATGAAGGCATAGTGTACCCAGACTTATGGAACACAATGAAAGCAGTGATAAAAGGAAAATTGATAGCACTAAGTGTCTTCAGAAAGAAGTTGGAGACATCTCATACAAGTAACTTAATGGCACACCTAAAGCCCTATAAAAAAAAAAAAAGAAGCAGATACAACCAAGAGGAGTAGACAATTGGAAATAATCAAACTCAGAGCTGAAATCAATGAATTAGAAACAATGAACACAATACAAAGAATCACTGAGACCAGGAGCTGGTTCTTTGAGAAAACTAACAAGATAGACAAACTCTTAGCCAAACTAACTAAAAGGCAAAGAGAAACTATCCAAAATCAGCAAAATCAGAAACAAAAAAAAGGGGACATAAGAACAGACACTGAGGAAATCCAACCAATCATTAGGTCTTCCTACAAAAGCCTATATGCCACAAAATTTGAAAATCTAAATGAAATGAACAATTTTCTTGATAGATTCCATTTACCAAAATTAAATCAAGATCAGGTAAATAGACTGAATAGTCCTATATCCCTCAAGGAAATAGAAGCAGTCATCAAAAATCTCCCTTCCAAAAAAAAAAAAAAAAAAAAAAAAAGCCCAGGACAAGATGGTTTCAGCACAGAATTCTACCAGACCTTCAAACAAGTGCTAACTCCCATTCTCTTCAAACTATTCCACAAAATAGAAACAGAAGGAACATTACCAAACTCAGTCTATGAGGCCACAGTCATATAGACACCTAAACAGCAAAAGACCTAACAAAAAAGAAACTTCAGACCTACCTCTCTTATGAACATTGATGTAAAAAATACTCAATAAAATACTTACAAACCGAACCCAAGGACACAGAAAAGATATCATCCACCATAACCAAATAGGCTTCATCCCAGGCATGGAGGGGTGGTTCAATATATGGAAATCCATGAATATAATCCACCATATAAACAAATTGAAGGACAAAAACCACATGATCATCTCCTTAGATGCCAAAAAAGCATTTGACAAAAAATCCAACACCCATTCACGTTTAAAGTCTTGGAGACATAAGGGATACAAGGCACATACCTAAACATAGTAAAGACAATATATAGCAAGCCTATAGCCAACATCAAACTAAATGGAGAGAAACTTAAAACAATCCCACTGAAACAAGGGACAAGGCAAGGCTGCCAACTCTCCATATCTTTTCAAGATAGTACTTGAAGTCCTAGCTAGAGCAATAAGACAACTAAAGGAGATCAAGGGGATACAAATGGGAAAGGAAGAATTCAAAGTATCACTATTTGCAGATGATATGATAGTATACATGAGTGACCCCAAAAATTATACCAGAGAACTCCTTCAGCTGAGAAACACCTTCAGCAAAGTGGCTGGATACAAAATTAACTAAAAAAAATTGAAACACTCCTGTATACAGAAGAAAATGCTGAGAAAGAAATTAGGGAAACAACACCCATCACAATAGCCGAAAATAACATCAAGTACCTTGGTGTGACTCTAACCAAGCAAGTGAAAGACCTCTTTGAATAAAACTTCAAGTCTCTGAAGAAAGAAATAGAAGAATATATCAAAAGATGGAAAGATCTCCCATGCTCATGGATCAGTAGGATTAACATAGTGAAAATGGCCATCCTGCCAAAAGCAATCTACAGATTCAATGCAATTCCCATCAAAATACCAACACAATTCTTTACAGACCTTGGAAGAACAATTCTCTACTTCTCTAATTCTCTATGGGAAAACAAAACAAAACAACAACAACAACAAAAAACACCCAGAATTACCAAAACAATCCAGTACAACAACAGATCGTCTGGAGGTAGCTCCATCCCTGATCTCCAGTTGTACTATGGAGCAATAGTAATAAAAACTGCATGGTACTGGCATAGAAACAGAATGGTGCATCAATGGAATAGAAAACAGAATGGTGCATCAATAGAATAGAAAACAGAATGGTGCATCAATGGAATAGGAGACCCAGAAATAAACCCATACAGCTACAAATACGTGATTTTTCACAAAAAAAGCCAAAACCACACAATGCAAAAAAGACAGCATCTTCAACAAATGGTGCTCATAAAACTGGATGTCTGCATGTAGAAAAATGCAAATAGATCCATATTTATCACCCTGCACAATACTAAATTCCAAGTGGATCAAAGACCTCAACATAAAACCAGACACACTAAATCAGTTAGAAGAAAAAGTGGGGAAGAGCCTTGAACTCACTGGAACAGGAAACAACTTCCTGAACAGAACACCAACAGCACAGGCTCTAAGAGCAACAATCAATAAATGGGACCTCATGAAAATGAAAAGCTTCTGTAAAGCAAAGGACACTGTCATCAGAACAAAATGACAGCCTGCAGACTGGGAAAGCATTTTCACCAATCCTATGTCTGACAGAGGGCTAATATCCAGAATATATAAAGAACTCAAAAAGTCATACAGCAACAAATCAAGTAATCCAATTTAAAAAATGGTGTACAGAGCTAAACAGAGAATTCTCAATAGAGGAATATAGAACGGCAGAGAAACACTTGAAGAAATGCTCAATGTTCTTAGTCATCAGGGCAATGCAAATTTCACCTCACATACATCAGGATGGCTAAGATAAAAAACTCAAGTGACAGTACATTCTGGGAAGGATGTGGAGAAAGGGGAACCCTCCTCCATTGCTGTTGGGAATGTAAACTGGTACAACCACTTTGGAAATCAATCCGGTGCTTTCTCAGACAATTAGGAATAGTGCTCCCTCAAGATCCAGTTATACCACTCCTAGGCATATTTCCAAGAGATGCTCAAGTATATAACATGCACATTTGCTCAACCATGTTTGTAGCAGCTTTACTTGTAATAGCCAGAATCTGGAAACAACCCAGATGTTCCTCAACAGAAGAATGGATACAGAAACTGTAGTACATTTACACAATGGAATACTACTCAGCAATCAAAAACAAGGAAATCATGAAATTTGCAGGCAAATGGTGGGATCTAGAAAAGATCATCCTGAGTGAGGTATCCCAGAAGCAGAAAGATACACAGGGTACATACTCACTTATAAGGGGAAATTAGACATATAATATAGGATAACATACTAAAATCTGTACACCTAAAGAAGCTAAGCAAGAAGGAGTACCCTACGTAACATGATTAGTCCTCACATAGAAAGGCAAATGGGATGGACAATGGAAGAGGGAGATAATAGGAAACAGGACAAGAGCCTATCACAGAGGGCCTCTGAAAAACTCTACCCCACCAGGGAATCAAAGCAGATGCTGAGGTTCATAGCCAAACTTTTTGCAGAGTGCAGGGAATCTTATAAAAGAAGGGGGGGTTAGAAGGACCTGGAGGGGACAGGAGCTCCACAAGAAGAGGAACAGAAGCAAAAATTCTGGGCCCAGGGGTCTTTTCTGAGACTAATACTGCAACCAAGGACCCTGAGTGGAGATAACCTAGAAACCCTGCACAGATATAGCCCATGGCAGGTTAGTATCCAAGTGGGTTCCCTAGTAAGAGGAATAGGGACTGTCTCTGACATGAACTCAGTGGCTGTTTGATAACCTCCCCCTGAGGGGGGGTGCAGCCTTACCACATCACAGAGGAAGACAATGCAGCCAGTCCTGATGAGACCTGATAGGCTAGAGTAAGATGGAAGAGGAGAAAGACCTCCCCTATCAGTGTACTTGGAGGGGTATGGGAGGAGAAGGAGGGAAGGTGGGATTGGGAGGGAATGTGGGAGGTGGCTACAGCTAGGATACAAAGTGAGTAAACTGCAATTAATATAAAAAATTAAGGGAGCCAAGATGGCGGCACCAGGAGAACACCGTGTCTGAGAAGCAGGACAACACACTCCAAGCAGTGACCAGGACACTGAACTCTGGCCCCTAAAACAACAGCTATCGTGTTTCCCAGGTCCTGATCAGTTTCCCAAGCTGATTGGTGGGCACATGGGTGCCTGAGGCTGGGAGTCCCAGTCACAAAAAAACCCAACGGGGAAGGAAAGTTGCCAGACTGGTCACCGATCACCCAGTCTTTCCCTGGAAGGTCTCTCCCACCTCGGCAGGTACCTGCCGCCATCACAATTGAGCTCCCGCCGTGCACGGATTGCAGCTGCGTGCCCAGCTCAAAATCCCTACTCCCTCTTCGGAGGAGGCAGGAGGCATCCAGCAGAATCTGCCACAGACCACATTGTCTGTACCCCAACCCGAGATCGGGGCTGAGAAAACCCAATCCTTTCGGGCACTCCCCCAAACGCTGCCATAACCCTGCCGCAGTGGAGTGGAAGGATAAAGAGGTGCACAGCAGCTTCACAGTGCCAGAACTCCAGTGCTACCTGCCACTCCTAGCAAAAAAACTATAGCTCAGGATCTGGGACTGTGGTCATTCTACACGTCCTGAGATTATCCTGGGTCCAGTGCAATAAGGTCTAGCAGCAAGTTATATCACCGGTGCCCCCCCCTCCCGCAGAGAAACGCCGCCAGCTCAGGATCGGACTGAGAAGCCCCAACCCCTGCTGGCACTCCCCTGAGAGCACCTCCATAAGCTTGACCTAGCAGAGGAGAAGGTCAGAGGGGAAGGACAGAGAGGCAGCCTGCCAAGGACACAGCACCCTCTCTCCAGCTCACCCAGTGGCCCCTAGCAGAGAAACCCAAGCTCTGGATCTGAAGTCACTCAACCCTACCCGGTACTCTCTTGGGATCAGCAAACATAGATTCTACTGCTAGGCTGCTTCTGGCAGAGAGATCTGGGCCCGGGATCTGGGATTGAGTACACTCATCCTAACTCTTTCCCGCGCCACCCAGGTACCAGTCAACATAACCCCTCCTGGCAGAGGGAAAGGACAAAGAGGCAGCACACAGGAAAGGTGGACACCGAGTTCTGCAGCCACAGTGTCACAGAGCTGACTGATAGCCTACCCGTGCACTTCCGCAGCAGGACCAAAACAGACAGTAGTGAGCAAGGGGAACCTCTGTGCATTCCAACTGGTCCTGCAAGAGAGTGAGTGAGCCTTCTAGGGAGAGATTGCCCCAGACCCAGGGCCTCTCCACAGAAGCAACCAGACGAGATCCCTGGCACCCACACTCCTAGTGTGGGCATCAGAGGGATTCTTGGGATAGTGACCCCAACAGTGAAGCCTCTGCCCTGTGGGTCCACCAAGGTAATCCAGGAAAACAATCCCTGGATCTCAGTCAGAACTGTGTAATAGTGGCTTGCAGGCCACTGCAATAGTCAGAGAATCCGCGCATGCACACTGCGCCTGCTAAAAGTACACACAAATAGCGCCAGCGTCACATTCTTTACTTAGGCAAAATTGAAAACAAAGTGCACACTCCCAAAGCAGTGAACCTTTCTCATCTTCCTGAACAAACAGTCCAGAAAACAGAAAGAGAGGATCATAGCCCAAACTACAATCTCGAGGAACAACCAGTGAGGATTATAAATAACCAGATGGCTAGAGGCAGACATAAGAACACTCCCAACAAAAATCAGGACACAATGACCTCACCAGCAACCCCACAAAACAATGGACACTTCAATTCACTAGATATACAAGAAAACGACCTCAAAACTATGTTTCTCCAGCTACTAGAGGCCCATAGAGATGAAATTAACAAAGCCCTCAGAGAAATAACCAAAGAAATCAAGACTAACCAAGAGGAAACAAATTGTGCTCTCAGAGAAATGACCACGAAAATGGAGGCAAACAGAGAAGAAATGCACAAAGCTCGCAAAGAAATGTCCACACAAATGAAGGCAAATAAAGAAGAAATGAACAAAGCTCTCATAGAAATACAGGCAATTATACCCAAAGAAGTAGAGGCACAATTAGTGATACATAGAGAGGAAACGAACAAAAAAATAGAAGCTATCATTGAAAAGCAGGAGTCCACATTCAAACAGATGAAGGAAATGGTGCAAGACATGAAAACAGAATTAGAATCAATAAAGAAAACACAAATAGAGAAAAACCAGGAGCTGGAAAACAGAGAAAAGATCAGGCACTACAAAGGTAAGCATCACCAAGAGAATACAAGAAATGGAAAAAAGAATCTCAGGAGCCGAAGATACACTTGCGGAAATTGAAACGTCTCTCAAAGAAAAAATAAAACCAGAAAAGTTCCAAACACAAAACATCCAAGAAATCAAGGACACCATGAAAAGACAAAACCTAAGAATAATAGGAGCAGAAGAAAAAGAAGACATCAGGCTCAAAGGTCCGGAAAATATTTTCAAGAAAATTATAGAAGAAAACTTTCCCAACTTAAAGAAGGAGATGGCCATAAACATACAAGAGGCCATCAGAACACCAAGTAGACTAGACCAGAAAAGAAATTCTTCACGTCACATCATAGTCAAAACACTGAACCTACAAAACAAAGAAAAAATTCTAAAAGCAGCAAGGGAAAAAGGCCAAGTAACATATGAAGGTAGACCTATCAGAATCACACCAGATTTCTCAACAGAAACTATGAAAGCCAGAAGGGCCTGGACAGAAATCATACAGTCCTTAAGGGACCACAGATTCCAACCCAGACTACTATACCCAGCAAAACTTTCAATCAACATAGACGAAGAATTCAAGATATTCCAAGACAAAACCAAATTTAAACAATATCTACATAGTAACCCAGCTCTACAGAAGTTACTAGAAGGGAAACTCCAAACCAAAGAAAACAACGACATCGAAGGAAACAGAGGAAATAGATAACTACACAACAAAAAAACCAAAAGAAGACAAGCAATGAAACTCAGTGACACCACCAACACCACATCTAAAATAAGTAACAATTGTTGGTCACTAGTTTCTATCAACATCAACAGACTCAACTCCCCAATTAAAAGACACAGACTAACAGAATGGTTGCAGAAACAGGATCCATCATTCTGTTGCATCCAAGAAACACACCTACGCAACAAAGATAAACACTACCTCAGAGTAAAGGGCTGGAAAAATGTCTTTCAAGCAAATGGTTCCAGAAAACAAGCGGGAGTAGCCATCCTAATATCTAATAAAATAGGCTTTCAACCCAAGTTAATCAAAAAAGATAAGGACGGCCACTATATTCTCATCAAAGGAAAAATCCACCAAGAGGACATCACAATTTTGAATATCTATGCCCCAAATACAAGAGCACCTACATTCGTAAATGAAACAATATTAAAGCTTAAATCACACATTGATCCTAAAACCCTAATAGTGGGAGACTTCAACACTCCACTCTCACCAAGGGACATATCAACTAAACAGAAAAAAAAATAGGGAAATAAAAACACTTACAGAGACCCTAAATCAAATGGACCTAATAGACGTCTACAGATCTTTTCATCCAAACTCAAAAGAGTATACCTTCTTTTCAGCACCACATGGAACCTTCTCCAAAATAGACCATATAGTTGGTCATAAAGAAAGCCTCAACAGATACAAAAAGATTGAAATAATCCCTTGTATTCTATCTGACCACCATGGACTTAAGCTGGACCTCAACAACAACAGAGATAACAAACAGCCTACACGCACATGGAAACTGAACAACCTGTTACTCAACGACAGCTGGGTTAAGGAAGAAATAAAGAAATTAAAGACTTCCTAGAATTCAATGAAAATGAAGGCACAACATACCCAAATTTATGGGACACATTGAAAGCAGTGCTCAGGGGAAAATTTATAGCACAAAGTGCCTGCAAGAAGAAATTCGTAACAGCACATACAAACAACTTAATGGCCCAACTGAAAACCCTAGAAAAAAAAGGAGCAGATACACCCAAGAGGAGCAGAAGGCTGGAAATAATCAAACTCAGGGCTGAAATCAATCAATTAGAAACAAATAAAACTATTGAAAGAATCAATGAAACAAAAACCTGGTTCTTTGAGAAAATCAACAAGATAGACAAACCCTTAGTCAAACTAACTAAAAAGCAGAGAGAATCTATCCAAATCAACAAAATCAGAGATGAAAAGGGTGACATAACTACAGACACAGAGGAAATTCAAACAATCTTTAGGTCATACTACAAAAGCCTATATGCTACAAAATTTGAAAATCTAAATGAAATGGACAATTTTCTTGATAGATTCCATCTTCCAACATTAAGTCAAGATCAGGTAGAAAGACTGAACAGCCCTATATCCCCCAAGGAGATTGAAGCAGTCATTCACAGTCTCCCCTCCAAAAAAAGCCCTGGGCCAGATGGTTTCAGCGTGGAATTCTACCAGACCTTCAAAGAAGTGCTCACACCAATTCTCCTCAAACTATTCCACAAAATACAAACAGAAGGTACATTACCAAACTCATTCTATGAAGCAACAGTCACCCTGATACCTAAACCACACAAAGACCCAACAAAAAAAGAGAACTTCAGACCTATCTCTCTTATGAACATTGACGCAAAAATACTCAATAAAATACTTGCAAACCGAATCCAAGAACACATCAAAGATATCATCCACTGCGACCAAGTAGGCTTCATCCCAGGCATGCAAGGATGGTTCAACATACGGAAATCCATCAATGTAATCCACCACATAAACAAATAGAAGGAGAAAAAACACATGATCATCTCCTTAGATGCTGAAAAAGCATTTGACAAAGTCCAACACCCATTCATGTTTACAGTCTTGGAGAGATCAGGAATACAAGGCACATATCTAAACATAGTAAAGGCAATCTACAGCAAGCCTATAGCCAACATCAAACTCAATGGAGAGAAACTTAAATCAATCCCACTGAAATCAGGGACAAGACAAGGCTGCCCACTCTCTCCCTACCTCTTCAACATAGTACTTGAAGTCCTAGCCAGAGCAATAAGACAACTAAAGGAGATCAAGTGGATACAAATCGGAAAGGAAGAGGTCAAAGTGTCACTTTTCGCAGATGATATGATAGTATATATGAGCGACCCCAAAAATTCAACCAGAGAACTCATCCAGTTGATAAACACCTTCAGCAAAGTGGCAGGATACAAAATCAACTCAAAAAAATCAGAAGTCCTCCTGTATACCAAAGACAAAAGGGCCGAGAAAGAAATTAGGGAAACAACACCCTTCACTATAGCCACTAACCACATAAAGTACCTTGGGGTGACACTAACCAAGCAAGTGAAAGACCTGTTTGAGAAAAACTTCAAGTCTCTGAAGAAAGAAATTGAAGAAGATCTCAGAAGATGGAAAGATCTCCCGTTCTCATGGATTGGTAGGATTAACATTGTGAAAATGGCCATCCTGCCAAAAGCAATCTACAGATTCAATGCAATTCCCATCAAAATACCAACTCAATTCTTCACAGACCTTGAAAAAAAGATTCTCAGCTTCATATGGAGAAACAAAAAACCCAGAATCTCCAAAACAATCCTGTACAACAACAGATCATCTGGAGGTATCTCCATCCCCGATCTCAAGTTGTACTACAAAGCAATAGTAATAAAATCTGCATGGTATTGGCATAAAAACAGAAAGGAGGATCAATGGAACCGCATAGAAGATCCAGAAATAAACCCACACACCTATGAATACTCGATATTTGACAAAGAATCCAAAACCATTCAATGGAAAAAAGACAGCATCTTCAACAAATGGTGCTGGTCCAACTGGATGTCCACATGCAGAAAAATGAAAATAGATCTCTATTTATCACCCTGCACAAAACTAAAGTCCAAGTGGATCAAAGACCTCAACATAAAACCAGATACTCTAAATCTGTTAGAAGAAAAAGTGGGGAACAGCCTAGAACTCATTGGCACAGGAGACAACTTCCTGAACAGAACACCAACAGCACAGGCTCTAAGAGCAACAATCAATAAATGGGACCTCATGAAACTGAACAGCTTCTGTAAAGCAAAGGACACTGTCATCAAAACAAAACGCCTGCCTACAGATTGGGAAAGAATCTTCACTAACCCTTTATCTGACAGAGGACTAATATCGAGTATATACAAAGAACTAAAGAAGCTGAAAAGCAGCAAACCAAGTAATCCAATTAAAAAATGGGGAACAGAGCTAAACAGAGAATTCTCGACAGAGGAATATCGAATGGCAGAGAAACACTTAAAGAAATGCTCATCCTCATTAGCCATCAGGGAAATGCAAATCAAAGCGACCCTGAGATATCACCTTACACCCATCAGAATGGCCAAAATGAAAAACTCAAGGGACAACACATGCTGGAGAGGATGTGGAGAAAGGGGAACCCTCCTCCACTGCTGGTGGGAATGTAAACTGGTACAACCACTCTGGAAATCTATCTGGCGCTTTCTAAGACAATTAGGAATAGTGCTTCCTCAAGACCCAGCTATACCACTGCTAGGTATATACCCAAAGTTTGCTCAAGTACAAAAAAGGGATATTTGCTCAACCACGTTTATAGCAGCTTTATTTGTAATAGCCAGAACCTGGAAACAACCCAGATGTCCATCAACGGAGGAATGGGTACAGAAATTGTGGTATTTTTACACAATGGAATACTACTCAGCAATCAAAAAGGAGGAAATCATGAAATTTGCAGGCAAATGGTGGGACCTAGAAAAGATCATCCTGAGTGAAATATCCCAGAAGGAGAAAGACAAACACGGTATATACTCACTTATATAGACCTATAAGATATAATAAACATAATGAAATCTGTACACCTAAAAAAGACAATCAAGAGAGTGGACATGGGGTAAGATGATCAATCCTCGTTTAGAATGACAGATGGGATGTGCATAGAACGTATGACAGGAGTCTACTGAGCGCATTGGAAAGACTCTAACTAGCAGTGTTTTCAAAGCAAAGACTCATGACCAAACCTTTGGCAGAGTACAGGGAATCATAAGAAAGAAGGGGAGTTAGTCTGATGAGGAAAGGATAGGAGCTCCACAAGGACCAAATATATCTGGGCACAGGGTCTTTTCTGAGACTGACATGCAACCAAGGACCATGTATGAATGTAACCTAGAACCTCTGCTCAGATGTAGCCTGTGGTAGCTCAGTAGCCAATTGGTTTCCCATAGTGAGGGGAACAAGGACTATTTCTAACAGGAATTCAATGACTGGCTCTTTGGCCTCCCCACCCCCCAAGGGAGGAGCAGTCCTGTTAGGCCACAGAGGAGGGCTTTGCAGCCAGTCCTGAAGATACCTGATAAAACAGGATCAGATGAATGGGGAGGAGGTCCCCCCTATCAGTGGACTTGGCAAGGGGCATGGTGGAGAGGAGGGAGGGAGGGAGGGACTGGGAGGGAATGAGGGATCGGGACATGGCTGGGATACAGAGTTAATAAAATGTAACTGATAAGAAAAAAATAAAATAGAAAAAAAAATTAAAAGTAAAAGTAAAAAAGAAAATTCCTTTTAAATAAAAGTGCCGTTTAAATGAAAACTTTCCTCTAAAATAAATTGTAAATTTTAAAGATCAGAAAAAAATGTAAAATGTTTTGTTTAAAATCAGGGCAATTTATGTTCTCATACAGCCTGCAGGCCCTTTTTGGAAGTTGGATAATATAAATGTAACTTATAAAGTTATATATCTCATAGGACTCCATCTACATTAGAGGAAGCTTAGCTTAACATAATTATACATTTGTGACCACTATCTTCCACTTTACACTCTTATCTCCAATAAGTAGGCACCGTTTGTTTGTTTGTTTTTCTTTTTCTTTACCAAGAGGGAAATCATTGTCATTTAGGCCAAGAATCATCTTCATTCAAACTTTCAGTCATTTGGTTCTAATAATATTTTTTTCTAATAAAGTAGCTGATAGTCTATTTGTACCTTCCTATCTTAATCCAACACTTTAAACAGGGAGAACAAAATTATAATTGTAGCATACAGTAGTGACTTAAGAGTGCACATATGAAAGTTTTTGACAAATGTCATCTAACAGTTAAGAGATAGGTCAGGATCAAAATTCAGGTCTTCAGAATTTTGCTACTTTCCTCTATATCACCCTCCCCAAATTCAACTGGGTCTAGCAGTTCAGGGCCTTAATACCATACCAGGAGTTACCATGAAATACTCTTGCCTCCCCAAGGTCCAAAAGTTTGAAAGCCCCTGTCTAAGACTGAGGATCTCAAAATAGCCTTCTTTGGATTCTTCAGACATGGACTAGTTTTGAATTTTTAAAATTAAGAACTGTTGTTAGGAAGAAGGACTCAAATTTCCTTCTATTTAATTGGTTTTGGTTCACACATCTTTGAAAGAAGGGGCAGCGCCAAACTCACTGGAGTTTGCTTAAAAGGTATGCTTTTAAAAGGTATACTCACTGGAGGTATGCTTAAAAGAGAAAGATTCCGAGGGTTGAAAACTTGGAGATACATAGTATATTCATACACACACACACACACACACACACACACACACACACACACACACACA